>NC_091154.1:45215985-45498485 GCF_040958095.1 Procambarus clarkii
ATAAATGAACATAACAAAAAAAATACAATCTATAAACTCACTCTCAATGATTTATCCAGCTTCTCAAAGCTGGGCATGATCATCAACAGGTCTCAAAACTGCATACAATCAGCACTAGCTGACGCCAGGCTCTATCGTGGCGCAGTGGGACACTAGCGCCTATTATGCTGCTAATACCAATACAGGGTGGTGGTGTCACAACCATTAACAAATGAGGTATGAGGAATCAATATCATATACAGCACAATGACATCACTTAAGATCCTCAGGTACCCACCTCATTAAGATATATAACAGCACCTATCACCTGGTATAAAGGATGCACAATGGTAGAATTGATCCATGGTATACATTACTGCAACATGACAAATATCCTAGCAGTTAAATGACACAAATAAGGTCACAAAACCCGGACCGTAGCGGCAACACATGCCCTCGACTGAGAACTCTTGTTGGCAAAGGATTTTTCAGTAACAAAATATACTCGTAGTTTTTATATTGCCTTTAGACGATCTGTTGTTGATTATTATGCCTTGAATCTTCTTAATTTTTCTCCAAAACAATTACAAGGCCTAGATGTAGTACAGAATGATGCCATGCACATCATCCTGGGTTGTCCTAGAACTGTCAGAATTGTTAACATGAGAAAGGAACTAAACTTCCCTTCAATTTACGAAAGAATAGTTCTACTTAATACTATGTTTTGCGCCAAAACTTTGAAAAATAATGGTCCCCCAGCTCTATTCAAATTAAATTGAGATCCATTCTAAACAATTCTGACTGTTCCCTCAATCCGCCGCATAAAGCTCCTTACAGTGTGTGGCTCAGTTGTTGTGCCTATAATCTTCAGAAACTGAATGTGTCTCTTAACCCTGATAAAACTGTTCACTATATTCCCCCTTGGAAAGATGTGGAGGTCTCTCTGCATTATACTCCCATCAGTGTAAAACAAATGTATAACACTGACATTTTGAGATGTATAACATTAGAAGCTATTGACAGTCATCTTCAAATTCTCAAACCGACTGAATCCTATGCCTTTACTGATGGCTCTGTGCAGTTAGGCACTGGTAGAACAGGTTGTGCATGTGCAGTATATAAAGGGAATGAAATGATCATGACTAGTACACAGAGATTGAACAACTGGGCAAGCACGACACAGACCGAGCTATTGGGTATTTATCTAGCCACTGAATACCTTAAGCTCAATGGTGGTGGAGTGATATTCTGTGACTCTAAAAGTGCTCTGCAGTCCTTAAATAACCCATCACAATGTACGTCGGAAGTAGCTTGTAATATTAAATGGAATGTAATTTTTGCCAATGATAATAACTCTTGTATAAAATTTGTGTGGATCCCATCCCATGTTGGAGTTGGAAAACATGACTTTGTAGATCAATTGGCCAATGAGGCTTGCACGAAAGAAAACATTGATTATGACTTTGGACTATCTAATGCAGTTATTAGAAACATACAAATTAAAGAAATTAATTCAGATTTAGAAGAACTAAGAAATGCCCAGAGACCTGAAAGCTGCAGTATTAAAAGTTATGACAAGTTTTGTAATAATAGGTATTTGTATGGTCAGCACAGTAACCGGACCAGGCAATGTGATGTAGTCATTGCGCGAATTCGCCTTGGCTATAGACACATCTGGCAGGTTAGTGAGGCTGAGCCACTACCAGAATATTCAGATTGTAAACTCTGTGATAAACCTTTAATGCATTCACTAGAACACTATATTGATGAATGTGAAACCGTAAAGGACTTAGACCTCCTGGCCTCTTGTACCACCAACTGTGTAACTATTTTATTGACTCAGGTGTTCTGGACGACATCCTAACAATTTACCCAAAATTTGCTTGTCCATTTTAAAGAATGAAGAACAATTTTTATTTATATTACTTCTAAGCTGTATCACTTATGAACCCATCCCTGCCCTTGTGTGGCAGTGCACAGTACAAAGTTGTTTTCACGTATCCATACATTAAAACAGTGATTGTAACCATGATATATATGTGCTTCAGCCTACAGTTTAGACCTATTGTCTTATGTATGACCCTCTGTCCTGCATGACAGTGAATACTAGCATTATCCTCACTTAAATGAGACCTATCAAAATCCTCAGATTAGGCAAAATTGTAATTAATTTTGTCAATAAAGATGTTAATAATAATAAGGCAACACATGCGCTCGACTGAGAAAATCAAAGAGAGTGACCGCCCAGAGCCATGCTGGCCGGGAGCGACACAGTATCCACCTCTATGAGTCAGCTGACTCCTCTCTTTCAAATATCTCAAGCTCATATACAGACGTATCTCGATCAAGAACTTCTAATTCATATATCAACAAAATAAAGACTATAATACACAACCTTACATAATAATACATATCAATAATTCAGTACATTAAAGATTATATCATGATATAAAAATATGTGAACAAAGAATTCAAATTGGCAGGACATGGTAACAGTGGCGGGAGAGGGGAGGAGGGGTTAAGGGAGGATTTCAAGACGTCTGCCCGCCAGCCATTATACATAAGTATACATGAATACAATATAAAGTATAAATATATACATGTGTATCAAAACTATGTCTATATGGTATACATCTCACAATGCCAAAATCTAATTTAATGTTAGAGAACAATGCAATGAACAATAATGAAAGGGAAATTACACAGTATACATGACAGTAATACATCCGAGACCTAAATTTATACATTCTCCATCATAGTTCACATAATATTTCCTATACAGCATTATGTAGCATTCCATAATATAAGCATATACTGATGTTTTTCAAGCTACATGACATTAGGCTACTGCTAATCACTAGACTTCTAACATATATCCACAAATACATGGCAAGGACTTATGGTACAGATATATAATATACATAGATGTATGTGGAATACATTGGCAATAAACATTTAATACTAGTGTGTTGTCGAAAAAAGAATAACTACATAAATTAATATTCGTGATACTAGGCTAATCAGCCAAGACATCACTATACAGTTTGAGCACATCATACACCAGCTACAGTATGATCATACTGGTGTATGTGTGGTCATAACACCACCTCACACCCATATGGTAATATCACAACACACCATGGTCCAGTATGGTAATATCACAACACACCATGGACCAGTATGGTAATATCACAACACACCATGGACCAGTATGGTAATATCACAACACACCATGGACCAGTATGGTAATATCACAACACACCATGGTCCAGTATGGTAATATCACAACACACCATGGTCCAGTATGGTAATATCACAACACACCATGGACCAGTATGGTAATATCACAACACACCATGGACCAGTATGGTAATATCACAACACACCATGGACCAGTATGGTAATATCACAACACACCATGGACCAGTATGGTAATATCACAACACACCATGGTCCAGTATGGTAATATCACAACACACCATGGTCCAGTATGGTAATATCACAACACACCATGGTCCAGTATGGTAATATCACAACACACCATGGACCAGTATGGTAATATCACAACGCACCATGGACCAGTATGGTAATATCACAACACACCATGGACCAGTATCGTAATATCACAACACACCATGGACCAGTATGGTAATATCACAACACACCATGGTCCAGTATGGTAATATCACAACACACCATGGACCAGTATGGTAATATCACAACACACCATGGTCCAGTATGGTAATATCACAACACACCATGGACCAGTATGGTAATATCACAACACACCATGGTCCAGTATGGTAATATCACAACACACCATGGACCAGTATGGTAATATCACAACACACCATGGACCAGTATGGTAATATCACAACACACCATGGACCAGTATGGTAATATCACAACACACCATGGTCCAGTATGGTAATATCACAACACACCATGGTCCAGTATGGTAATATCACAACACACCATGGACCAGTATGGTAATATCACAACACACCATGGTCCAGTATGGTAATATCACAACACACCATGGTCCAGTATGGTAATATCACAACACACCATGGTCCAGTATGGTAATATCACAACACACCATGGACCAGTATGGTAATATCACAACACACCATGGTCCAGTATGGTAATATCACAACACACCATGGTCCAGTATGGTAATATCACAACACACCATGGTCCAGTATGGTAATATCACAACACACCATGGACCAGTATGGTAATATCACAACACACCATGGTCCAGTATGGTAATATCTCAACACACTATGGACCAGTATATGACAGTGATGGTGATATAGCAGTGATGGTGAGGTAGTGATGCTGTAGCAATGATAGTGATATAACAGTGAATGTAAGGAGGAAATTTATCAGTATGAGGGGATAATGCTGTGAAAGAGAAATGAAGTTGGTGTAGCAGTGACATTGTTATGTGATAGTGAGCTGTTGGTGATATAACAGTGACAACAGCTGTCATATAGTGACACCAACAATTTGTTACTCAACATGGTCAGTATATGACCGCAAGTGTGGGGCCTGAGGTGATGGTGATATATAGTGGTGATAGTGAAGCTATAGTGATACAGCAATGATAGGTTACAGTACTGGGAAGATATAGCATTGATGGTGATACAGCCGTGATTGTCAGGTATATGATACCAAAGTATAAATACCAAAGTGTTAAATACCAAAGATAGTGAAGATATGATGATATAGTGATAAAGGTGTGTCCTTAAATTACATTGGCATCAAAACACGCAGTCCATGGTGATGCAGGAGTGATAGTGACGGTGGTGGTACAGTGAACTAGAGTGGCAGCACAACACCATAGTAGTGATGGTACAGTGGGGGCCTCGTAGCCTGGTGGATAGCGCGCAGGATTCGTAATTCTGTGGCGCGGGTTCGATTCCCGCACGAGGCAGAAACAAATGGGCAAAGTTTCTTTAAAAAAAAAAAAAAAAAAAAAAAAAGTAGTTAGTAAACAGTTGATTGACAGTTGAGAGGCGGGCCGAAAAGAGCAAAGCTCAACCCCCGTAAAAACACAACTAGTAAACACAGTGAACTAGAGTGGCAGCACAGCACCACAGTAGTGATGGTGGTGATACAGTGAACTAGAGTGGCAGCACAACACCTCAGTAGTGATGGTGATGGTACAGTGAACTAGAGTGGCAACCCAACACCACAGTAGTGATGGTGGTGATACAGTGAACTAGAGTGGCAGCACAACACCTCAGTAGTGATGGTGATGGTACAGTGAACTAAAGTGGCAGCACAACACCACAGTAGTGATGGTGGTGATACAGTGAACTAGAGTGGCAGCACAACACCTCAGTAGTGATGATGATGGTACAGTGAACTAAAGTGGCAGCACAACACCACAGTAGTGATGGTGGTGATACAGTGAACTAGAGTGGCAGCACAACACCACAGTAGTGATGGTGGTGATACAGTGAACTAGAGTGGCAGCACAACACCACAGTAGTGATGGTGGTGGTACAGTGAACTAAAGTGGCAGCACAACACCACAGTAGTGATGGTGGTGGTACAGTGAACTAGAGTGGCAGCACAACACCACAGTAGTGATGGTGGTGGTACAGTGAACTAGAGTGGCAGCACAACACCACAGTAGTGATGGTGGTGATACAGTGAACTAGAGTGGCAGCACAACACCACAGTAGTGATGGTGGTGGTACAGTGAACTAAAGTGGCAGCACAACACCACAGTAGTGGTGGTGGTGGTACAGTGAACTAGAGTGGCAGCACAACACTACAGTATTGATGGTGGTGGTACAGTGAACTAGAGTGGCAGCACAACACCACAGTAGTGATGGTGGTGGTACAGTGAACTAGAGTGGCAGCACAACACTACAGTATTGATGGTGGTGGTACAGTGAACTAGAGTGGCAGCACAACACCACAGTAGTGATGGTGGTGGTACAGTGAACTAGAGTGGCAGCACAACACCACAGTAGTGATGGTGGTGGTACAGTGAACTAGAGTGGCAGCACAACACCACAGTAGTGATGGTGGTGGTACAGTGAACTAGAGTGGCAGCACAACACTACAGTATTGATGGTGGTGGTACAGTGAACTAGAGTGGCAGCACAACACCACAGTATTGATGGTGGTGGTACAGTGAACTAGAGTGGCAGCACAACACCACAGTAGTGATGGTACAGTGAACTAGAGTGGCAGCACAACACCACAGTAGTGATGGTGGTGGTACAGTGAACTAGAGTGGCAGCACAACACCACAGTAGTGATGGTACAGTGAACTAGAGTGGCAGCACAACACCACAGTAGTGATGGTGGTGGTACAGTGAACTAGAGTGGCAGCACAACACCACAGTAGTGATGGTGATGGTACAGTGAACTAGAGTGGCAGCCCAACACCACAGTAGTGATGGTGGTGATACAGTGAACTAGAGTGGCAGCACAACACCTCAGTAGTGATGGTGATGGTACAGTGAACTAGAGTGGCAGCACAACACCACAGTAGTGATGGTGATGGTACAGTGAACTAGAGTGGCAGCACAACACCACAGTAGTGATGGTACAGTGAACTAGAGTGGCAGCACAACACCACAGTAGTGATGGTGGTACAGTGAACTAGAGTGGCAGCACAACACCACAGTAGTGATGGTAAAGTGAACTAGAGTGGCAGCACAATACCACAGTAGTGATGGTACAGTGAACTAGAGTGGCAGCACAACACCACAGTCCACCACAGTCACCTGCTTAATGTCACTGTGGTTGACTGCTGCCTTCACCACATTCAGGCCGCTCACCACTTCACCGATGACATTTGGCCACTGGAGATCATCCATTCGGTCCCTGGTGGTGATGATGAACTGGGCACTCTTGGGACCCCCCGGCCCACCCGAGGCGCGCACAGCTCCTGCCCGGCCTGACCCCCGGTACTGCCCCTGGAGGTGAGGCAGCAGTGGGGCTCCTCCCCAACCATCATTACTCTCGTAGTCTCCACCCCCCACACACTCCCCCGGGAGACCCTTGTCCCACACCTGCAATAGTTTAGTGTTGCGGTAGGTGTGGCCCCGCTGGCCCGTACACAACAACACAAACTGTCTGGCCAGCGGAGTGTCAGGGGTCAACCGGATGGTGACCCGCCCTCTTGTTGACCCCGCCCACCCGAGGTCAAGGAACGCCAGGGTGCAGGAGGGCTCCAGCACGCCCACAACCTCACTCTCCTGCAGGAAATGAAATAAATCATACTGATAACTGTATAACAAATTGTTATCACATTAGTTATCATAACTCAGTATGTCAGTAAGACTAGAAGGTGTAATAATGTAACCTGGAGGGTGTGGTCGGGCGTGGGCTGACGTGGGAGTGGGTGGAGGTACAGCTTTCCGTCTTGTAGAGTTATCTTGGCGGAGCGGCGGCCATCTTGGTCTTCCTGGACGGCCGCCACCCGGCCAGCCTCCACCAGCCTCTTGACAGGCTCCCTCATCCTGCGGAGGTCCTCAATCTGTGGACAGTGTCAGCCCCATTATCACCTGTGGTCAGTGTCAGCCCCATTATCACCTGTGGATAGTGTCAGCCCCATTATCACCTGTGGTCAGTGTCAGCCCCATTATCACCTGTGGTCAGTGTCAGCCCCATTATCACCTGTGGACAGTGTCTGCCCCATTATCACCTGTGGTCAGTGTCAGCCCCATTATCACCTGTGGTCAGTGTCAGCCCCATTATCACCTGTGGTCAGTGTCAGCCCCATTATGCTGGACCTGTAGCTCTAGCCCCCCTCTACTGGCAGGGGGGTTGGTGCTGGACCTGTAGCTCTAGCCCCCTCCACTGGCAGGGGGGTTGGTGGTGGACCTGTAGCTCCAGCCCCTCTACTGGCAGGGGATTGGTGCTGAACCTGTAGCTCCATCCCCTATGTACTGGCAGAGTGTTGGTGCTGGACCTGTAGCTCCAGCCCTCCCTCTACTGGCAGGGGTCTGGTGCTGGACCTGCAGCTTCAGCCCCCTCTCTAATGGCAGGGGGTTGGTGCTGAACCTGTATCTCCAGCCCTTCATCTACTGGCAGGGTGTTGGTGCTGGACTTGTAACTCCAGTCCCATCTCTACTGGCAGGGTGTTGGTTTTGGACATGTAGCTCCAGCCCTCTCTACTGGCAGGAGGGTTGGTGCTGGACCTGTAGCTCCAGTCCTCCTCTACTGGCAGGGGGTTGGTGCTGGACCTGTAGCTCAAGCCACCCTCTACAGGCAGGGGGGGTTGGTGGTGGACCTGTAGCTCCAGCCTCCCCCCCCCCTCTATTGGCAGGGGGTTGATGGTGGACCTGTACCTCCAGCCTCCCCCTCCCTCAACTGGCAGGGGGTTGATGCTGGACCTGCAGCTCCAGCCCCCCTCTACTGGCAGGGGATTGGTGCTGGATCTGTAGTGCCAACCCCCCTCTATTGCAGGGGATTGGTTCTGGACCTGTTGCTCCAGTCTACCCCCCCCCCCTCGACTGTCAGGGGGTTGGTGCTGGGCCAGTAGCTCCAGCCCCCCTCTACTGGCAGGGGGTTGGTGCTGGACCTGTAGCTCAAGCCCCCCTCTACTGGCAGGGGGTTGGTGCTGGACCTGTAGCTCCAGCCCCCCCTCTACTGGCAGGAGGTTGGTGTTGGACCTGTAGCTCCAGCCCCCCTCTACTGGCAGCGGGTTGGTGCTGGACCTGTAGCTCCAGCCCCTCTCTACTGGCAGGGTGTTGGTGATGGACCTGTAGCTCCAGCCCCCTTCTACTGGCAGGGGGTTGGTGCTGGACCTGTAGCTCCAGCCCCCCTCTACTGGCAGGGGGTTGGTGCTGGACCTGTAGCTCCAGCCCCCCTCTACTGGCAGGGGGTTGGTGCTGGACCAGTAGCTCAAGCCCCACCCAACTGGCAGGGGGTTGATGCTGGACCTGCAGTTCCAGCCCCCCTCTACTGGCAGGGGGTTGGTGCTGGACCTGTAGCTCCAGCCCCCTCTACTGGCAGGGTGTTGGTGCTGGACCTGTAGCTCCAGCCCTACTCAACTGGCAGGGGGTTGATGCTTGACCTGCAGCTCCAGCCCCTCTCTACTGGCAGGGGGTTGGTGCTGGACCTATAGCTTCAGCCCACCTCTACTGGCAAGGGAAGTTGGTGCTGGACTTGAAGCTCCAGCCCCCCTCTACTGGCAGGGGGTTGGTGCTGGACCTGTAGCTCCAGCCCCCCTCTACTGGCAGGGGGTTGTTTCTAGACCTGTAGCTTCAGACCCCCTCTATTGGTGGGGTGGGTGGGGATTGGTGCTGGACCTTTAGCTCCAGCCCCATCTACAGGCAGGGGGTTGGTGCTGGACCTGTAGCTCCAGCCCCCCCTCTACTGGCAGGCGGGTTGGTGCTGGACCTGTAGCTCCAGCCCCCCCTCTTCTGGCAAGGGGTTGGTGCTGGACCTGTAGCTCCAGCCCCCCCTCTACTGGCAGGCGGGTTGGTGCTGGACCTGTAGCTCCAGCTCCCCCTCTTCTGGCAAGGGGTTGGTGCTAGACCTGTAGCTCCAGCCCCCCCTCTACTGGCAGGTGGGTTGATGCTGGACCTGTAGCTCCAGCCCCCCTCTACTAACAGAGGGTTGGTGCTGGACTAGTAGCTCCAGCCCCCTTCTACTGGCAGGGGGTTAGTGCTGGACCTGTAGCTCCAGCTCCTCTCTACTGGCAGGGGGGTTGGTGCTGGACCTGTAGCTCCAGCCCCCCTCTACTGGCAGGAGGTTTGTGCTGGACCTGTAGCTCCAGCCCCTTCTACTGGCAGGGGGGTGGTTCTGGACCTGTAGCTCCACCCCTCCTCTAGTGGCAGTGGGTTGGTGCTGGACCTGTAGGACTTGGCTCCCTCTACTGGCAGGGGGGTGGTGCTGGATCTGTAGCTCCAGCCCCCCTCTACTGGCAGGAGGTTTGTGCTGGACCTGTAGCTCCACCCCCCCTCTACTGGCAGGGGGTTGGTGCTGGACCTGCAGCTCCAGCCCCCTCTACTGGCAGGGGGTTGGTGCTGGACCTGTAGCTCCAGCCCCCCCTCTATTGGCAGGGGGGGTGGTGCTGGACCGGTACCTCCAGCCCCCCTCTACTGGCAGGGGGTTGGTGTAGGACCTGTAGCTCCAGCCCCCCTCTATATGCAGGGGGGTAGTGCTGGACCTGTAGCTCCAGCCCCCCACTACTGGCAGGGGGTAGGTGCAGGACCTGTAGCTTTTTGCCCCCCCCTCTACTGGCTGGGGGTTGGTGCTGGACCTGTAGCTCCAGCCCCTCTGTACTGATAGAGGATTGGGCAACATTCTGTGATAGCCTCACACCCACAACGCCACACTCAAAAGTCTGGGCTACATTTAACAGCATTAAAGGTCGCCCAACATTCCCTTCGTTCCCCCTGATGATCAACGATTCACTCTGTCAAACACCTCAGGAGCGTGCAAATGTTCTCGCTGAATGCCTTAAAGTTACCCTCTCAACACCCTTCCTTCATGCCCAAGAACTCTCCCTTAGACAAGAAATTGACCGTGCCATACCGCTGCCCATGCTCGGCGTCGACAACATGTACACCTTAAGCGAGCTACGATTCGCCTTAAACCGCCTACCTCTTGGCAAGGCACCTGGAGAGGATGGAATTCCATATGAACTCATCAAATATCTTCCACCGACTGCACACAGCACTCTTCTAAACTATTACAATCTATGCTGGACTCACGGAAATATTCCTTCACAATGGCAGACCAGTATTATTCTTCCGTTCCTTAAACCAGGAAAAGACCCATCCCAACCTGCGTCATACAGACCTATCTCCCTACTATCATGCCTCAGTAAAGTCATGGAAAGGCTAGTACATACTCGCCTCCAATGGTACCTAGAGTATAACAATATTATACCGTCACTCCAAGCTGGATTTCGACCGCAATGCTCCACGCTAGATCAAATACTCTGCCTTGAACATGAAATCCGCACCTCTCTCAGAAGCAGTAAGTACTGTCTTGTCGTCTACCTAGACCTCAAAGGAGCCTTTGATAGCATTCCTCATACTTGCCTCCTCGCAAAGCTTGCACGTTTAGGCGTACAGGGAAGATTACTTTTATGGTTACAGTCCTATCTCACAAACAGGACCTCCAAAGTCTTTATACAAGGCGAGTTTTCCGATGGCATCCCAATACAAACAGGTGTTCCACAAGGCTCCATACTAAGCCCAACCCTATTTGCCGCATTCCTAGCAGATTTGCCTAACACCCATCCTGTTCACCTCTCGGCGTACGCCGACGACTTAACATTGTATTATTCAGACAATGCCCTACCAAATACAGTCTCTACAATGCAAAGAGCACTGGACCACCTCATAGATTGGACACAACAATGGGGCCTTCAAGTCAGTACTACCAAAACCTGCTATCAGATTTTCACTAAAAAAAGACTACTTCATCTACCCACCGTCATAGTACACAACACTCCCATCCAACACGTACGAGAACATAAATATCTTGGCATGCGCTTAGACTCCCCCTTACTTACCTGGAAAGCACACATTCAACACCTTAAACAGACGACACAACCCCGACTCGCCATACTTAAAGCCCTCACTTGCACCACCTGGGGAGCACACCATAAAATCCTGCTCCGTTTCTATACAACCTACATTCGCAGCCAACTAGACTATTGTTGCCAAGCATATGCGTCGGCGGCGCCCACTAACCTACAGAGCCTTGAGGTCATACAAAATAATGCCATGCGACTTATATGTGGCGCAATGCGTTCAACTCCAATCTTCGGACTTTACGGGGAAACAGGCCTCACAAGCCTAGCCACCAGACGAGACATTATGTGTGCCAACTATCTGTCACTCTGTACCACTGCTCACCAGACACACCCATACAGATCAAAAATTAACCCAACAGTTAACCCATATAACCCCCGCGCCCCAACCATTCACTCGCAACCTTTCCTCACACGGGCTACAAATAACCTCAATATAGACCTCTCCCTACTTCAAAACTGTGAAACCCAACCTCCTGTTCCCCCCATTCCACCTTGGCTTTATACAACTCCTAATACAGCAATACAACTCGAAGACAACATTCTAAAATCTGCACCAAACTCAGCCATAGCCTCAGTCTTTGTCTCAACAATGAAAAATTGCTACCCAAATACCACAGAGATTTACACAGATGGGTCTCGCATCTTCATGAACAACGTACCCTCGGTCACTAGCGCTGTATGGATACCGGAATACCATCTCAAGCAGGGATGGCGGTTACCAAACCAACTATCTATTTTCACAGCGGAATTATATGCCTTGTATCAAGCTCTCCAAATCATCACAACATTACCAGTTGGGATATATACAATCTGTAGTGACTCCAAGAGCGCAATTCAAGCAATTTCGTACTCTTCGAAAACATGCAAGGAGATTGTCTACCCATGCCTTCAACTTCTTCACAAACATCAATTGAACGGTTATGACACCTCTATCCAATGGGTCCCAGCACATTGTGGTATTCTCCATAATGAACTTGTAGACCAACTAGCCAAAGCGATGCACGACACGCCTCACCTCACCCGTCATCCAATTCCCCATGTTGCACGTAAAGGAGCCTTCAAAGATACCATCTCCCAGGATTTTGCAACAAACTGGAAAACGTTATGCTCACCTTTGCACTATGGGTCCATTAAAAAGAAATGGGAAACTTGGAAACATGTCCGATATAAAAGCAGAGAAATTGATGTAACGATGACCAGATTAAGGCTGGGACACACCAAACTAGCAGCACACAGCTCTAAGTACAGAACAGACATCAACGAACTCTGTACTCACTGTCAGGTGCCTGAAACAGTCGAACACTATCTCCTGCACTGCTTCCGACATTATAGTGCCAGAGTAAATTTCAAACAAGTCTTTATCGCACTTAAAATACCCTTCACCATCGAGCATATATTGGGAGGCGGTGACCACTCGTCACAAGAAAAATACCAAATAGTCAAAGCACTGGCTAAATATCTCCAATCGACCAACAAATTGGGTCACATGTGACCCGCGCCACATTTATACCTGGCGCCACCAACAGCTAAACACAGACAACAACTGCCTCGCCGCAGCACCAAGGATCAGCTGACGCCGTAAACACAACACACTACGGTGCGGCAAGTCTCCCTACAACACACCTCTGTTTTACTCGCCGTTCCTCTATCTACAGCACAACGCAACAAGCACCTTGGTAGCTCCGATCATCTTCAACATAAACGCGTCCAACAACATCAGTACTGGTGCAGTCATCGGGAGGACAAACCCTTCATGCAAACTGCACCTACTATCAACAAGAAGAAGGATTGGTACTAGACCTGTAGCTCCAGCCCCCCTCTACTAACAGAGGGTTGGTGCTGGACTAGTAGCTTCAGCCCTCTTTTACTGGCAGGGGGGTTGGTGCTGGACCTGTAGCTCCAGCCTCCTCTACTGGCAGGGGGTTGGTGCTGGACCTGTAGCTCCAGCCTCCTCTACTGGTAGGGAGAATGGTCTTGGACCTGTAGCTCTCGTCCCCATCTACTGGCAGGGGTTTGGTGCTGAACCAGCAGCTCCTGCCCCCTTTCTACTGGCAGGGGGTTGGTGCTGGACCTGTACCTCCAGCCTCTTCTACTGGCAGGGGGGGGGGGTTAGTGCTGGACCTGTAGCTCCACCCCTCTTCTACTGGCTGGGGGTTGGTTCTGGACCTGTAGCACCAGCCCACTCTACTGGCAGGGGTTGGTGCTGTACCTGTAGGTCCAGCCCCTACTCTATTGGCAGGAGGGTGGTGCTGGACCCGTAGCTCCAGCCCCCCTCTACTGGCAGGGGGTTGGTGCTGGACCTGTAGCACCAGCCCCCTCTGCTAGCAGAGGAGTTGGTGCTGGACCTGTAGCTCCAGCCCCCCTCTACTGGTAAGGGGTTGGTGATGGACCTGTAGCTTCAGACTCCCTCTATTGGAGGGGGGGTGCTGGACCTGTACCTCCAGCCCCCTCTTCTGGTATAGGGGTTGGTGCTGGACCTGTAACACCAGCCCCCCCCACCTCTACTTGCAGGGCTTGGTGCTGGACCTGTAGCTCCAGCCCCCCCTTTACTGGCAGGGGGTTGGTGCTGGACCTGTAGCTCCAGTCCCCCTCTACTGACAGAGGATTGGTGCAAGACCTGTAGCTTCAGCCCCCCTCTACTGGCAGGTGGTTGGTGCTGGACCTGTAGCTCCAGCCCCCTCTCTACTGGCAGGGGTTAGTGCTGGACCTGTAGGTCTTGGCCCCCTCTACTGGCAGGGGGGTTGGTACTGGACCTGCAGGTCCAGCCCCCCTCTACTGGCAGGGGGTTGGTGCTGGACCTATAGCTCCAGCCCCCTCTACTGGCAGGGGGTTGGTGCTGGACATGTTGGTCCTGCCTCCCCCCCCTCTCTACTGGCAGGGGGATGTAGGTGGATCTGTAGCTCCAGCCCCCCTCTACTGGCAGGGGGTTGGTGCTGAACCTGTAGCTCCAGCCCCCCCCCCCCTCTTCTGGCAGGGGGGTTGGTGCTGGACCTATAGCTCCAGCCCCCCTCTACTGGAAGGGGGTTGGTGCTGGACCTGTAGCTCCAGCCCCCCTCTACTGGCAGGGGGTTGGTGCTGGACCTGTAGCTGCAACCCCCTCTCTTCTGGTAGAGGGTTGCTGCTGGACCTATAGCTGCAGCCCCCCTCTATTGGCAGGGGGTTGTTGCTGGACCTGTAGCTGCAGTCTCCCCACCTCTACTGGCAGGGGGTTGGTGCTGGACCTGTAGCTGCAGCTCCATCTCTACTGGCAGGGGTTTGGTGATGGACCTGTAGCTTCAGCCCCCTCTCTACTGGCAGAGGGTTGGTGTTGGACCTGACGCTGCAGCGCTCACCCCCTCTAATGGCAGGGGGTTGGTGCTGGATGTGTAGCTACAGCCCCCTCTACTGGCAGGGGGGGCGGGTTAGTGCTGGACCTGTAGCTCCAGCCGCCCCTCTACTGGCAGGGGTTTGTTCTGGATCTGTAGCTCCAGCCCTCCCCTCTTCTGGCAGGGGGGTTGGTGCTGGACCTGTAGCTCCAGCCCCCCCCCTCTTCTGGCAGGGGGGTTGGTGCTGGACCTGTAGCTCCAGCCCCCCTCTACTGGCAGGGGGTTGGTTCTGGACCTGTAGCTCTTGCCCCCTCTACTGGAATGGGGGTGGTGATGGACCTGTAGCTCCAGCCCCCCCTCCACTGGTATGAGGTTATTGCTGGACCTGTAGCTCCAGCCCCCCCTCTACAGGCAGTGGGTTGGTGCTGGACCACTAGCTGCAGCCACCCCCCTCTACTGGCAAGGGGTTTGTGCTGGACCTGTAGCTCCAGCCCCCCTCTACTGGCAGGGGGTTGGTGCTGGACCTGTAGCTCCAGTCCCGCTCTACTGGCTGGGGGTTGTTGCTGGACCTGTAGCTCCAGTCCCCCTCTACTGGCAGGGCATTGGTGCTAGACCTGTAGCTCCAGCCCCCCCTCTACTGACAGGGGGTTGGTGCTGGACCTGTAGCTCCAGCCCCCCCCTCTACTGGCAGGGGCTTGGTGCTGGACCTGTAGCTCCAGCTGCCCTCTACTGACAGGGGGTTGGTGCTGGGCCTGTAGCTCCAGCCTCCTTTACTGGCAGAGGGTTGGTGCTGGACCTGTAGCTCCAGCCTCCTTTACTGGCAGGGGCTTGGTGCTGGACCTGTAGCTCCAGCTGCCCTCTACTGGCTGGGGGTTGGTGATGGACCTGTAGCTCCAGCCCCCCTCTACTGGCAGGGGGTTGGTGCTGGACCTGTAGCTCCAGTCTCCCTCTACTGACAGGGGAATGGTGCTGGACCTGTAGCTCCAGTCCCCCTCTACTGACAGGGGAATGGTGCAGGACCTGTAGCTCCAGCCTCCCCCTCTACTGGCAGGGGGTTGGTGCTGGGCCTGTAGCTCCAGCCCCCCTCTACTGGCAGGGGGTTGGTGCTGGGCCTGTAGCTCCAGCCTCCCCCTCTACTGACAGGGGAATGGTGCAGGACCTGTAGCTGCAGCCCCCCTCTGCTAGCAGGGGGTTTTGCTGGACCTGTAGCTGCAGCAATCACCCCTCTGCTGGCAGGGGGTTGGTGCTGGACCTGTAGCTCCAGCCCCCCTCTACTGACAGGGGAATGGTGCTGGACCTGTAGCTGCAGCCCCCCTCTGCTAGCAGGGGGTTTTGCTGGACCTGTAGCTGCAGCAATCACCCCTCTGCTGGCAGGGGGTTGGTGCTGGACCTGTAGCTGCAATTCCCTCTCTTCTAGTAGAGGGTTGGTGCTGGACCTATAGCTACAGCCTCCCTCTACTGGCAAGGGGTTGTTGCTGGACCAGTAGCTGCAGTCCCTCCACCTCTACTGGCAGGGGGTTGGTGCTGGACCTGTAGCTGCAGCTCCCTCTCTACTGGCAGGGGGTTGGTGCTAGACCTGTAGCTCCAGCCCCCCTCTACTGACAGGGGGTTGGATCTGGACCTGTAGCTCCAGCCCCCCTCTACTGGCAGAGGGTTGGTGCTGGACCTGTAGCTCCAGCCTCCTTTACTGGCAGGGGTTTGGTACTGGACCTGTAGCTCCAGCCCTCCTCTACTGGCAGGGGGTTGGTGCTGGATGTGTAGCTCCAACCCCCCTCTACTGGCCGGGGGTTGTTGCTGGACCTGTAGCTCCAGCCCACCTCTACTGGCAGGGGGTATGTGCTGGACCTGTAGCTGCAGCCCCCCCCTCTACTGGCAGGGGGTTGATGCTGGACCTGTAGCTACAGCCCCCCTCTACTGGCAGGGGGTTGTGCTGGACCTGTAGCTGTAGCCCCCCCCCTCTACTGGCAGGGGTATTGTTGCTGGACCTGTAGCTCCAGCCCCCCCCCCTCTACTGGCAGGGGGTTGATGCTGGACCTGTAGCTACAGCCCCCCTCTACTGGCAGGGGGTTGGTGCTGGACCTGTAGAAGCAGTCCCCCCCACCCTCTACTGGCAGGGGGTTGGTGCTGGGCCTGTAGCTGCAGCCCCCCCCCCTCTACTGGCAGTGGGTTGTTGCTTGACCTGTAGCTGTAGCCCCCCCCCTCTACTGGCAGTGGGTTGTTGCTTGACCTGTAGCTGTAGCCCCCCCCCCTCTACTGGCAGGGGTATTGTTGCTGGACCTGTAGCTCCAATCCCCCTCTACTGGCAGGGGGTTGGTGCTGGACCTGTAGCTCCCGCCCACCTCTACTGGCAGGGGATATGTGCTGGACCTGTAGCTCCAGCCCCTCTCTATTGGCAGGGGGTTGGTGTCGGACCTGAAGCTGCAGCCTCCCCCCTCTACTGCCATGGGGTTGGTGCTGGACCTGTAGGTGCAGCCCTTCTCCTTTCTACTAGTAGGGGGTTGGTGCTGGATGTGTAGCTCTAACCCCCCTCTACTGGCAAGGGTTTGGTGCTAAACCTGTAGCTACAGACCCCCTCTACTGGTAAAGGGTTAGTGCTGGACCTGTAGCTCCAGCCCCCCTGTACTGCCAGGGGGTTGGTGCTGGACCTGTTTCTCCAGCCCTCTTTACTGGCAGGAGGTTGGTGCTGGACCTGTAGCTCTAGCCCCCCTCTACTGGTAGGGGGTTCGTGCTGGACCTGTAGTTCCAGCCATCCTCTACTGGCAGGGGGTTGGTGCTGGACCTGTAGCTCCAGCTACTCCTCAACTGGCAGGGGGTTGGTGCTGGACCTGTAGCTCCAGCCCCACTCTACTGGCAGGGGGTTGGTGCTGGACCTGTAGCTCAATCCCCCTTCTACTGGCAGGGGGTGGTGCTTGTCCTATAGCTCCAGCCCTCCCCCCATCTACTGGCAGGGGGTTGGTGGTGGACCTGAAGTTCCAGCCCCCCTTTACTGGCAGGGGGTTGGTGCTAGACTTGTAGCTCCTGCCCCTCTCTACTGGCAGGGGGTTGGTGGTGGAGTTGTAGCTCGAGCCCCCCCCCCTCCGCTAGCAGGGGGTTGGTGCTGGACCTGTAGCTCCAGCCACCCCCCCCCCTCTACTGGCAGGGGGGTTGGTGCTGGATCAGTAACGCCTGCCTCCCTCTACTGGCAGGGGAGGGGGGAGTTCGTGCTGGCCTTGTTTGGGAGTTTGATGGCAGTTTCAAGTTTTCAGTGTCTTCGTGCCCAGCAGTGGTTTGTTTTGGTTCGCTGTTTTCCTGATGCCTTCCCGGTAGGTTGGTGCAATGTCACCCGCTCTCTGCGCCTCTGTGAGGGGAGCCAGGATCTTGGGATCAATAGATGATCCCGGAGTAAATCAAGTTGCAGGACAGAAATGGTTCACATGTTTCCTTTCTCCTGTTGCCTCATGGGGTTCACCTACCAGTAAATATTTATCCAGGAGTTAGGCAACTATTGTGGATTGTAAGTTAAGGAAAGTCAGTAGTTGACCTTGGGGAACCCCAATAAACCTAAGAACAGGCTTCCTCTCCTCAAAACGCAACTCAATATCTTGTGATATTATGTATGAGAGAAAATAAAAAACTTACTGTTAATTGCTTCTGGGGGATCTGTTCAGTGATTTCCTGAACTTTATTCATGATGCTGGAGGCTGAGTCTCCCAGGTGTACGGGGTCAGCTGTGGCACCTGTCTCTGTGGTCATCATCTCCAGGGCCTCCCTGATGGTCTCCTGCACCTGTCATTACCAACACAAACATTAATGTGGAACCTGGACTATAATGAAGCATCAGGCTCTGAGTAAAGTAACTGGACTATAATGAAGCATCAGGCTCTGAGTAAAGTAACTGGACTATAATGAAGCATCAGCCTCTGAGTAAAGTAACTGGACTATAATGAAGCATCAGGCTCTGAGTAAAGTAACTGGACTATAATGAAGCATCAGGCTCTGAGTAAAGTAACTGGACTATAATGAAGCATCAGGCTCTGAGTAAAGTAACTGGGCTATAATGAAGCATCAGGCTCTGAGTAAAGTAACTGGACTATAATGAAGCATCAGGCTCTGAGTAAAGTAACTGGACAATATAAGTAATGTTGTTTCTCTACACTGACCACAGTGTAGAGAAACACCAAGATGACAGTTGACATCGGTGTAGTGAACACTGAGTGCTGACAACAGTGTAGAGAAACACCAAGATGACAGTTGACTTTATTAATAAAAATGTTTCCGGTGTTAGAGCAAAAAGTTTCCTATATATAAAGTCTACTCTCATCTTGATGTGTCTCCATGTCAAAAGTGTTTATATAGAGGCAATACTACACTCAGTTGGGTGAGAACAATGTGACCTTCAGCAGCGTACCTTCACTGAGGTGTGGACAGTCTTGACATTTGGGAAGAGTTCCTGGCACTTCTGGCGCCAATCTTCTACCTTAATACTGCACCCATCAGCTGTGTCTATGGTGTTGTCAACCTCCTGTAGGGTGTTGCCTGTGTCGAGGCTCCCCAACATGGCCTGCAGCTGAGTCTTCCCTTCCTCTCCTTGTGTTGTCATATCCACCACACTGGTATCCTCCAGTTCCAAGAGCTGCATTGCTGACTTGTTCTGCTCTACCAGAGCATAGAGTCTGTCCTGGAGCTTGAGGTGGTGAGTCTTCCAGTCCCCCAGCTGCCCCTGGTACTCCCCCAGCTGGGACAGTACCTCTTCACAGCTAGTAATGAGGCTGCTGATGCTGCTCTTCTGCTCCTGCACCATGGTACGTAACTTCTTTTGTGCGGGTACAGTTTCCTCTGGCTTGTTATCCTGTGGAAAGAATATTTGGCTAAGCTATACATATTATTACAGCACAGTCTTCTGTCAGAGGTTCTTCTGTCAGAGGTCCGCGGTTGTTCAACGTCCTCCCAGCAAGCATAAGAAATATTGCCGGAACAACCGTGGACATTTTCAAGAGGAAACTAGATTTATTCCTCCAAGGAGTGCCGGACCAACCGGGCTGTGGTGGGTATGTGGGCCTGCGGCCCGCTCCAAGCAACAGCCTGGTGGACCAAACTCTCACAAGTCGAGCCTGGCCTCGGGCCGGGCTTGGGGAGTAGAAGAACTCCCAGAACCCCATCAACCAGGTATCAACCAGGTAACAGTAACACCTCGAAAAAAAAGTAATATTACAGTACAGGTACTTTATTTACTAATAGTAATTACATAATATTTACATACATTTTTTGTATTAGCAATTCTAGAGCAGAGTTAATATTACTGACAGATTAACATATCCACAGAAGGGCCAATATTTTTTATAAATATATCCCGGAGTATAGGATAATATTTTTAGGTAACATATTGCAGTAGGGCTGCTTGTAAGCCGTACCCGAGAGTACAGACTAACAAAACCCATCCTTACTTTCTTACGAATAATGGAAGGAAATGTATTTATCGTATGTGATAATGGAGGAAAGATCAAGTATTCTTAGTTTAAGTTGGACAATAAGTGCACAGTGGGTTAAATCTTTACAAATGGGTTTTATTGAACAACTCCAGATTATTCTACACTTATTAACTATGGGAACACACGATTACGTTACTGGATGAACACACGATTACGTTACAGGATTGTTGAGATTGAGTTATACTCTTCACCAAACATAAACATGATGGATGAATTGACTATTGGTCCCACACAAATCTGGGCTTAGTCGTTAATTTACTGTACACTCTATTGGTAATATACATATGTAGCATGGATTTTTACAATATATGGTCTCTACACTTAATCACTTTACTAACGGGGACCAAGGTTGATGGAGATTAACCCATTAACTACGCGGCCTATAAATATGACATCCCCCCAGTGCGCAAGAAATAAATTCTCGGTAAAAAATTCTTTTTTGTTCTGAAAGTGTCAAAAACCCCTCCCTGTATATGGGTATAGCAACGGAATTTCGAAATTGTACTTACTTTAGACTGCTATGGGGTCCATAAGGTGGCGCGTGACGTCATCATACCCCGTGCGCCCGTGCCGTAAGCTCCCGGGGCCGGTGGGGCTCACAAGTTGCCGCGCATATATTTTTGTTCATTTTTTGCACACAGTTCCAAATACATTTTATTTGTTTTTACATGCTAATCCTATGTATAATGAACACGTACACTATATTATGGCAGTAAAACATCCGTACTGTCCAAGGACACTGTGTTACGTGCATGACACTTGTGTACACATATGTTGCACATATTTACCATGTATCATGCTAATTTATGTATATATACAATCTATTTACAGACTATACACTGTCAAACTATATACATTCACCATCAACACATTCAGAACATTGCGAGTGTGAGCAGCCACACCCAGCCAGCCCTCTCTCACTCCAACATCTTACTCGCCAACATTGCTCCTCCCACCATACTGTTATTGTTCTTATTGCACTATTTATACATGTTATATATACTTATCTACATGTTTTATTTACCAGAACTATGCAAGTAAGCCGGTATTGTGTCCAAACAGTACAGTGGCCACCATACACTCCATGAGAAATCAGACAGCAGACGACTCTACGATTACGACGTTACCTCCCTCACCAAAATAGCTCCACTCAACATACTCCTATTGCTGTTATTACACTATATACACACACACACTGTATATACCCATGTACATGTGTGTTCCCCATAGTGAACCACAAAGCTAGTGTGGTGAGCAAAACGAGAATGGCTGCCACACAGTGAGGTTACCTCAATTCTCTCACTCCCTACCGCACCAAAATTCCTCCTTCCACAATACTATGCACAACGCTAATTATAACCACAATCCTGGTCACTAATTTCTGTAAATGAATAATTGACCACAAGTTTATTTTGAAAAGGAACCTAAGAAGTCGTTTGAAGATTCCTAGATGGACGAAATAATGGTGTGGCTAGCGCTGTGAACATCGTGAACAGCATTGAATCACTGATTTTTGAACATTGTACCCAGTCATTAACACACTCAGGCTCTTCTATAATACAGTACTATCATGGCTAAATAATGCTGGTTATATATATATTTTGACATTATTAGGCGATGCTGTGGTCACACGCTGAACAGCAGAGCTGTGCGCTCATGCTGCGAGCGCCAGCCTTGGTTGCTCACTCACTACTGAGGCTCTCGCAACTGGCAATGTGGACCATGATTTTTTCTAAAGATGACATCTGTTTACAAGAGCCCTAAGGAAGCTGATGTGAACCCCATGTAGCTGCGAGAGTTTTGAATGGAACGTGAAAAATAAAAACACCCGGAGGCGCGTTGTGCACCCCGAAGCCTGGGCCTGCAGGCGCGTTGTGTAGTTAAAAGGTTAAACCATGTTACAGTAATAATTAAAGTGGGTGAATGAGTCCAAAATAACACAAGACACACAGGGTTCTACTAACACACATTCCTATCCATAAACTAACAAAGGAAAAAGCACTAGTACAGTTAATGCACTTATCGTAACTGTAGAAGACCACCCAAGTGAACAAATCCACAAGGGCCGTGACGAGGATTCGAACCTGCGTCCGGGAGCATCCCAGACACTGCCTTAATCGACTGAGCTACGACAGGGTTAAAAGGGTTGAAACCGAAGTTCTACTGAACTTACTGGATCCCGTCACAATCTTACTGGATCCCGTAAAAGCCTGGCACAAACCAGGCTTTTACACAACCCCCCCCCTGCACCCGAGCGAGCTATGTCAATAGGCCGTTCTCCCTCTTCGATTAAGGCAATGTCTGGGATGCTCCCGGACGCAGGTTCGAATCCTCGTCACAGCCCTTGTGGATTTGTTCATTTGATGCATCATGTGAGTGTGATCTCTGTTTGTGAAGACCACCCAAGCGTCGCACTGACTTCTACTGACACCGGAGTAGTCGCCACCTGAGTGGACTACTTGGTGCCGCTCTCCACTCTGTGTGCACTCCCTTGGTTCCAATAATGTTCCACACAAAACTCATATCCCAAAATTGGTCATTTGTATATCTTATAGAGTTCCAGACTGTTTTCAACATTTAACACTGCTGTTTCTATATATATATTTTCAACCAGTGAATGTCTTAAATAAGTGTTTCCTATATTATTCCATTGCTTTGGGGAGGATATATAATTATTAATAATAATAATTTTTATTTCTAAGTCGCTCCGCATGTACAGAACTGACTATTGTACTGGCAGAAATCATAAATTCATGATTGTCCTGCCCTTCAAGAAGACCTGAACAAAATAAGTGTATGAGCACCACTTGGCAAATGGAATTTAATGTGAACAAATGCCATGTTATAGAATGTGGAATAGGAGATCATAGACCCCACACAACCTATAAATTATATAATTACCTAAGTGTAGTTACAGGATGAGAGCTATGCTCATGATGTCCCGTCTTCCAAGCACTCTGTCATATAGCACTTTGAAATTACTGACGCTTTTGGCCTCCACCACCTTCTCACCTAACTTGTTCCAATCGTCTACCCCACTTGTTTGCGACAGTGAATTTTCTTATTCACTTCTAAAAAATTAGATTTTCTTCGGCACCTTTGTTTAGTTTAAATCTATGACCTCTTGTTCTTGAAGTTCCAGGTCTCAGGAAATTTTACCTATAAATTTTATCAATTCCTGTTACTATTTTGTACGTGGTGATCATATCGCCTCTTTTTCTTCTATCTTTTAATTTTGGAATATTTAACCCTTTAACTGCGCAACGTGCCTGCAGGCCCACGCTTGAGGTGCACTACGCGCCTCCGGGTATTTGTATTTTTCACGTTCGATTTAAAAGTGGCGCACCGTGACATGGGTATGGAATGGATGGCTGGGGGCCCCAGTGATCGTCTGCCATCTTGAAAAAAATTCCCAGCATGCCCTGCGGCCGTGGGGAGCCCCAGTTCCCAAACAGCAACCATGTCTGACACATCGTCAACGAGCTCCCGCTCCATGGTGACCCACGGTCATGGAAATTGACTCTGAGGAGGAGATTCGCGATATTTTGTACGACGACGGTGCTATGGATGATGACCTGGACTATGATCAAGAGAAAGATCTGACACAGAGGTCTGATACAAGTGAGGGAGAGACGCAAGTGGATGATGTGGCGAGCGTGTATGGTACACGCTCCTCACCCAGCCTGTCTCGCCGCCCTGGGTCAACACCCTTATCCTCACCACCATCATGTATGTCCCCAGACGCTAGTTTATTCAGTGACAGTACATGTGACGAATCTTTCTCGGGCTTCAATGACATTGGCTCCGATACGAGTAGTGTGGACGACCCGAGTACTAGCAGCGGGGGTGGTACCAGGCGGGGCTTTGCTGCCTCAGCAACACGTCGAGGCAGGTGACAGCATGTCTCGCAGCATGACGACAGTGGGCCCTCAACATCAGGTGTTCGTGGTAGGCCTATGGTACGAAAATTTGCCTCGGCGCCAAGCATACCCTCACGCAGCTCCAGCAGCAGCAGACGACGTAGCTGTGATTTTGGTGCTCGTGGTGGTGTTGGTGCCAACACCAAACTCCCTGGTGTACTTGTGTGGGAGGATTGCGCCACATTTGTCTTTCAAATACCAACGTTTGATGATACCGATGTTGGTGTTTAAGCTTTATTCCCGTATACCAGTGATGATATTGCGGATATGGAATATTTCCAGGCATATTTTGACAATGTCTTCATGAGGCATCTTGTGACCGAGACAAACATGTACACCCACACCTTCATAGACGGTGGCATATTACCTGCATCAGGCGATGGAAGGATATGACAATCGACGAGATGTACGTATTTCTGGCACTATGCATGATGATGAAACACTCCGAGAAAGCTGTCGTCCAGGACTATTGGAACAAAGACAGCCTTGTTCCATCACCCGTCTTCAACCGGTATATGTCGCGGGATAGGTTCCACTTGATTCTCAGGTGCCTGCATTTCGAGAACAATGCAAATGAGGATAGACACGACAGACTGTGGAAGGTACGCAAGGTATTTAGCGACCTGCGAGGGAAGTTCAGGGATTATTTAGTACCTGGACAGAATGTCGTTATCGACGAGTCGCTTGTACTGTTCAAGGGCAGACTGGCATTCAAGCAGTATATCCCTTCCAAGCGACACCGTTTTGGACTGAAGTTTTTCGTGCTGTGCGACTGTGAGACTGGTATCGTCCTGGACATGATCTTTTATTCTGGTACAGACGTCGACATACCAGCTCAAGATGAACACGGGTTCTCCGGTAGTGTCGTAAAAACCCTGATGGAACCGTTGCTGAACAGGGGGCATGTACTGTTCACCGACAACTATTACAGCAGCCCCTTGTTGACCTGATACCTCCTTGCCCACAACACCGGCATATGTGGCACTGTGAAGGTCCTCAGGAAGGAAATGCCTGTGTTCGGTATAGGTATATCCATGGGCGAGTGCCAGCTGCGCAAGTGTGACAATATGCTGTCAGTGCGGTGGAAGGACAGACGCGAGGTGAATATACTGACGACAACTCACACCGGTGCCATGTTGGACAGTGGGAAGGTCCATTTTCAGAGGCACAACCCCCATGTATAAGCCAGACTGTGTCATAGACTATAACGTGAACATGCGCCTCGTCGATAAATGTGACATGATGCTTGGTGGTGTGGAGTGCGTGCGCAGGTCTGTGAAGTGGACGAAAAGGTTTTTCTTCCACCTCATGGATGTTGCAGTGCTCAACTGCTTCAATATGTCCCTAGTGAAGTCCGGCAGGAAACCGTCTATACGTACCTTCAGTGCCAGCTGCTGGTAAAGTATGGCAAGGAGGGCTTCATAGTACCATGTGGGGTTACCTTACCTTGAGGTTACCTTGAGGTGCTTCCGGGGCTTAGCGTCCCCGCGGCCCGGTCGTCGACCAGGCCTCCTGGTTGCCAGACTGATCAACCAGGCTGTTGGACGCGGCTGCTCGCAGCCTGACGTATGAGTCACAGCCTGGTTGATCAGGTATCCTTTGGAGGTGCTTATTCAGTTCTCTCTTGAACACTGTGAGGGGTCGGCCAGTTACGCCCCTTATGTGTAGTGGAAGCGTGTTGAACAGCCTCGGACCTCTGATGTTGATAGAGTTCTCTCTCAGAGTACCAGTTGCACCTCTGTTTTTCAACGGGGGTATTCTGCACATCCTGCCATGTCTTCTGGTCTCATGTGATGTTATTTCTGTGTGCAGGTTTGGGACCAGCCCCTCTAATATTTTCCACGTGTAAATTATTATGTACCTCTCCCGCCTGCGCTCAAGGGAGTACAGTTTTAGGCTCTTTAGTCGGTCCCAATAGTTTAGATGTTTTACTGAGTGGATTCTAGCAGTAAAGGATCTCTGCACGCTCTCCAGGTCAGCAATTTCTCCAGCTTTGAAAGGTGCTGTCATTGTGCAGCAGTACTCTACTCTAGAGAGCACAAGCGTTTTGAAAAGTATCATCATCGGTATAGCATTTCTAGTGTGAAAAGTTCTTGTTATCCAACCTGTCATTTTTCTTGCAGTTGTGACGGCTACTTTATTGTGTTCTTTAACCCTCAAACCGCTAGGGGCCCAAATGGAATTCACACCCACAGGCGCAACAACAAAAAAAAAATCCAAAAAATTCTTTCGTCTTATAGAAGTGTTCATTTTTGTTCCCTGATCACGGAAAAAATAACAAAAAAATCGTAGGTGGCATATTTTAGCCGCAATAGGGTAGGGAAGTGTGGCAAAAAAGGGGCGTTGGCAGAGCCTTCGCCAGATGAGGTCTACTCCGCCCGAGCTGTCAGACGGCAGTTGCCACAAATATATTATTACCTAATTATTTCAATGTCTCTGATTGATTTTTTCTTAGTTTTTTTGCAGTAATATTATTCCATACAGTGAATTGTGGTATATTTATATTATAAAATGTGTGAACCATCGCTGTACTCAAAATTATGGTGTGCATATTAGTGATTAAATTATTATGTTCATAAAACAATAAACAAATAGTTTTGCTGTTGTTACACTATATACACAGATTATATATAAGTATTTGCATGTTTTGTACACCATAACGAACTACTAAGTTGGTCTTGTGAGTCAAAAAGCAACGAGGAGTGACCGCCAAACACCAGCGAGCCACTCACTCCCTCAACACCACCTCACTCACCCTCATTTACCTCCCACAATACTCTTTCTGTATTTATTCACTATACACAGACGTTATATATACGTATTTACATGTTTTGTTCACCATAACTGTACATCTAAGCTTGTATGGTGAGTAAAGGCCACAAACACGTAGCTACTCACACAGTCAGCTGATCGGCGGTCGCCCTCAAGGCCAGACGCACTAATATTTGTCCTTCAACAATACTGTTTGTGGTGTTATTACGCTATATACACATATTATATATAAGTATCTACCTGTTTTATTCACCATACCTGAACAAATAAGCTGGTATGGTGCCCAAAGACTATTGTGGTCACCAGTAAACAACATGATAAGTCGTGCAGACGACGCCACCGCCCTCACCAAAATGGCGGCTCCCAACCTACTCCTCTTGCTGTTTATACCCTATATACACACGTTATATATAAGTATCTACATTTGTGTTCACCATATCGAACCACTAAGCTGGTATGGTGAGTGCAGTCAATAAATCGTGGCCACACACAGTCAGAAGACGACGCAACAACCCTCCCTCGCACAGTCTTACGCCTCCCTCCATGGAGCACAGCGCTAAATATCAGCACAATCCTGCTATTATCAGAATCCTGGTCAGTTTTATCACAGTCAGGGGGCTTCAGTAATACTCTCACTGCTAAATAATAGCAGTATCATATATATTATGGTATTTGTAGGCGATGCTGTGGTCACAAGCTGAACAGCGGTGCTGTGAGCTCGTGCTGCGTGCGCCAGCCTTGGTGGCTTGCTCAATACTGACGCTCTCACACCCAAGAATGTTGGCCTGGATTTTTTTTCTAGGTGGCATCTGGCAACTATCGGTCTTGGTTGTACTATAGCTGCCCCTATCCCAGGCGGGGAGTTTAAATTATAGCGCTAGACACGAAATCATATATAAATGATGTGCGTGGTTTCGGTTTTGTCACTGATATCATTTATATATGATATGCGCGGTTTGAGGGTTAAAGGTAAGGTCTTCTGACATGAGTACACCCAGATCCTTTACATTGCCTTTTCGTTCTATGTTATGATTTGCCTGTGTTTTGTACGTGGTTTCCGTTTTTATATTTTCATTTTTTTTCCATAGCGCATGAGCTGGAACTTATCTTCGTTAAACACCATATTATTTTCTGTAGCCCATAGAAAGACCTGATCTACATCTGACTGGAGGTTCGCCGTGTCCTCTATGTTGCCTACTCTCATGAAGATCCTAGTGTCATCTGCAAAGGATGATACAGTGCTATAGGTTGTGTTCTTGTCTATGTCCGAAATGAGGATGAGAAAAAGTACTGGAGCAAGCACAGTACCCTGGGGGACTGAGCTCTTCACAGTTGATGGGCTGGATTTTATTTTGTTGACTATTACACATTGGGTTCTGTTGGTCAGGAAATTGTAGATCCATCTGCCTATTTTTCCGGTAATTCCTTTTGAACGCATTTTATGTGCAATAACACCATGGTCACATTTATCAAAAGCTTTTGCGAAATCTGTGTAAATTACATCCGCGTTATGTTTGTCTTCCATAGCATCTAATGCCATATCATAGTGGTCCAGCAACTGCGACAGGCAAGAGCGCCCTGTTCTGAAACCATGTTGTCCGGGGTTATGGAGTTGCTATGATTCCATGTATTTTGTGATTTTACTTCTTAGCACTCTCTCAAAAATTTTTATGATGTGCGATGTTAGTGCTATCGGTCTGTAATTTTTTGCCTCTGCCTTATTTCCTCCTTTATGAAGTGGTGCTATCTCTGCTGTTTTTAGTATATCAGGAATAACGCCAGTATCTAGACTTTGTCTCCACAGAATGTGGAGGGCCTGCGATAGTGGTTTTTTACAGTTCTTTATGAATATAGAGTTCCAAGAATCCGGGCCTGGTGCAGAGTGCATAGGCATACTGTTTATGGCTTCTTCAAAATCCAGTGGGGATAGGGTGATGTCTGATATATGATTTGATGTTGGTATCGTATCCAAGTGCCGGCGGGGAAGTGGTTCAAATAGCTTAGGCTATCACTTCCTTATGTCCGGTCGTGATGGTCAAGCGGATTAAGGCGTCCCTGTACATACCAGTTGCGTTGCTCCTGGCAGTATGGGTTCGAGTCACTTCTGGGGTGTGAGTTTTCAGTTGTATATAGTCCTGGGGACCATTCAGGCTTATTTGCATTTGTGTTCCTCACGTGTGCCCCAAAGAATGAGGTGATTTGATAAAATGCTATGCCCAAGATTACCATCCGAGTGCCGGCGGGGAAGTGGTTCAAATAGCTTCGGCTATCACTTCCTTATGTCCGGTCGTGATGGTCAAGCGGATTAAGGCGTCCCTGTACATACCAGTTGTGTTGCTCCTGGCAGTATGGGTTCGAGTCACTTCTGGGGTGTGAGTTTTCAGTTGTATATAGTCCTGGGGACCATTCAGGCTTGTTTGCATATATATATATATATATATATATATATATATATATATATATATATATATATATATATATATATATATCTACAGGGTGGTACCGTGTACAACATCCATCTCCAGGTACCGCCCAACCAGTCATCTGGACATGCTACAGACAGCTGTCTCTCAGCTGCTTCCCTAGCCTGGCAGGGCTATGGGACAACACATCTTTTACTGGAATTTCCACTAGTCCTGAGACACTGTTACACTATGATTATTGTACTCACGTTTACTCATATCCTCAACACATACATTTCCCTGGTCACTACCATTCTGGCTGTAGAACACCTAGCTCGTTCCTCGTGCGTCGACTAGGTGTGGCCCTAGAATGTCCAGGGAAAGTGGCCAAGTGGAATGGCCAAGGCATGTGGCCACCGCGTGGCCCTAAGGGGGGGTGGCCACGGGTAGCGCATGATGTCACAGCGCCCCACCCGAGCTGAGGTGGGGTGGGGTTTAGCCGGGGTGGTCTGGCGCACGGGTGGCCTGGAGGGTGCCCCCCCGGGCGGCTGGCCAAGGTGGCCGGCGCATGGGTGGCGCGCACATGGGATGCCTCAGGCCGGCCTGGCCAGCACCCACAGGCATACTGAATGGGGATGGGAGAACCATCAAACACCCCCATTAAAACACAGCATGCCTCGCTCGTACACTGGAGTGACAATGGCCGGCGGCGTCACCCCATGGCGGACCCAACAAGGTGGAATTCAAAGTCCAACAGGGGCCTGTAATAACACCTCAATTACACTGTCCATATTCCACCAATTGTCCATTGTCCATTAACACTAGACAGGATACTCAGACCCGATGTGAGGGATCAATCTGATACACCATGAGACCTGCCAGCTGCCTCATGGGTGAACACTGTAACTGTCTCTTAGTTTTTTATACTGTTCCTACCATACTCCTCGGCCCCAATTTCACGCAAATTGGGCCTTGACACAACCCAGGATGGCAGGAGTGTCATGCATGATGCGTAATCAGGATGATACAGCGATTAACGGGGGTGGAGGTGGCAGGCAGGCCTTAACACCCAAAGTCACCATTCCAGCTTGCCGCCCAGCTCAAACTGACTCTATGACGGTCTGGGGAAAACTCAAAATGCCCATCTCTCCCCCCTACCTATGTTGACCAATCAGCAGTAAGCCGGCACTGTTCTCTCATGCTGCTACCAATAACAGCAGTTCGCGCCAAAACTCAGCTAGGAGCAGAGGTGCCGCTACCAATCACAGACACCCTCACCCTGAGGCGTCCTGTGACGTCACAAGGAGGGGGAGGCCTAGGACTGGCGTGATGTCTCACATGGTGGGTGGGGGGGGACCTTCACCCCACTGTCCCCACCACCTCTAAAAAACCGTTGAGAGTCAAGTACCTACACACACCACTCACTCTCAACTACCATCCTATTTTCACAGAAACAGGAAAAATTCTGTAACTCCCTCTACAGAGTAATCACAGACTTCTGGCTAGCCTGACATGATAGTCCATAGCATGAGCTTTCATCCAACACCCCACAAGTGTATGTTAGTTTGAAAACTTCTTGACTAGAATCCCTAGAGAGACTAGCATAATTTAGAAAACTAGGAAAACTAACTGAGGGAATCTTCATTCCCTCACATAGCAAATAGTTGAACCAACTAGGAAGGAAAACATGCTGGACCTCATTTTCACTAATAATGAAAAATTGATCAGGAACATAGTGATTACAAATACCTGTTACTCATATAACAACTTAATTGAAGTTTTGACAAGCATGGGGAATAGACCTTCAAAACCAGTCTCGATTCCCAATGGAAGAGATTTCAGCAAATTCAACTTCAATAATAGACAGATAAACTGGGAGCAAATGAACCAAGACTTCGCAGAAATAAGCTGGGAAGAACAGCTAGAAAATGCAAACCTGAACCAGTGCCTGAAAAAAAATAAACTCAGTAGCACTAGAAATATGCTCAAACCGCATATCCCTAAGAAAAAACAGGAAGAGATCGAGAACGTCATTCCCTCTATAAGCGAAGAAAACAAATCGCAGAACAACTTGAGAGTCGCACCCTCTCTCATGAACGGCAAAGAAGGTTAGGTAGAGAAGAAGCAGCAATTGAACTAAAGCTACAAGAATCATATAAAACCCAGGAGAGGCAAAGAGAGCAAAAGGCCATCAGTGAAATAGAGGGAAATACAAAATATTTTTTCTTCTATGCAAAATCAAGTTAAAAAACCACATCTAGCATCGGGCCCCTGCGAAAGAGATATGGAACTTTCACAGATGACAACAAAGAAATGAGCGAAATACTGAGGAAGCAGTATGCGAGCCACTAAACACACTAAAGATTGATAACTGTTATGATCTCAGCCTGCAGGAGAAACGAGTCTCCCCTTGAGAGTCATTCTACCAGATTTGACCAAAGAGGTTAAAGAGATGTAGACCTGGATATTTATATAGTAGACATTCGATTGAATTTGACAAACGGTTTGCATGTTTGGCAGTGAATAAGGATATAAATAGATGACTGGTCATGAGATGTGGAGAATTTGCTGGGGGTGTGAAGCTTGCTTATAAGGACGTTGACCTCACTTGAGCGCCAGAAATTGTGAGGGGAAGTTGAGCTCCATTGGGTTCCGGTTAGAGAAGAACCCCCTAGTTGATATACCTTCAAGAGGAAGGAAGTGTGCAGACGTTTCAGCTGTGGAATTAATCTGGAAACGTGTGGTCACGAGTCCTGGATGGCAGGAAGAGTTGTGAAGCCGTCCAGAAACATTTTCGTGGGCAGCCGTGTGTGCGCCCTGGTCAGGCATAATCAAGTGAGCACCCTCACAAGAGACACTTTTGTGGTAGGCACAGTTTAAATCAGTTAACAGTGATTGCCTGTAATTGGTCGTGTGCCCAGCGGTTGTAGCCAGTATTTATTGATATGTTAGGCAAATTTTATTGAAGCAGGAAGTTCAAAACAGAGAGTAAAGACAGAGGAACGTCCTGGAGGGCGGGGCGATGTCCGTCCCCTCCAAGCACTCATGGGTGACTGAGAGAGCTTAGCTCCTGGCAGAGTAGCTGCCTTGTGGCAGCAGGCGGAGGAACCGCTCAGCAGGCGAGGCGGAGGATGGATTCGCCCGAACGGGGGAGTCCATACTTACGGTGTTCGGGAAGCAGGGAGATGTCGGGTGAAACATTTATTGTGTGTAGTTCATTAAAGTTATATGTTTGTAGAGGAACATTTTTATTGGCGTATCGATGGGTTGCAGGTTTGTTCTGAGGAAGGAGTTGATGGGAGTACTCTGAGGCCAGAGAAGAAGTTAATGAGTGGAACTCCAAGACTGTAGGAGTAGATGTAGTACTCTGTGGAAGAGTAAGCCTCATAATGAGGAATTGGACCTCAAATTATGTGAAGAGGAGCAGTGAAGTGAAGTCTCACATGCTTCTGTGGAATCAGTGGTGGAGTATCACTGGAGTCCAAGGAAAACTTCATGGTGCAGCAGCCTGGAAGAGCTGTAGAGGATCCTAGTAGATGAACCTGGAAGAACCTGTTGATGTCAGGGTAGTGAACTTCAGATGTGGGAAGGAAGTTCATATTGACTACTTGTAGGGAGTTGGAAGAGTGCTTGAGTGCCATTATCATGCAAGACGCAGTGAACGGTGCGTGATTGATTATCATTTTTATGCCAAGGAATACTTATACTGAAGTTTATAGAGTTACAACTGTAGGCTGGAGTACCTGCAGAGATAAATATTTCCTAGGGCTGATAGTGCCATACGTATATATATGTTCTAGGCCTGATAGTGCCATATTTGTTTTACAAGGTTTAACTCACTAAGTGAGGTTGGTAGCATAAGTGGCAAGCCAGTAGTTGGGCTACCACTTGGTATAAGCAACTAATAAGAGTCCTGATGGTAGTGGTTTGTAACCAGGTTATAACATCATAAGGTGTTGAAGTTTATATACTTGTATACTGTATGTGACTGTTTTATATGTTCTGTATTGTTATTAAATGTTCATAATCATCAGGTGTTTGCCCTTGTCCTAGTGAGGCTTCCCAGGAAGCAAGAGAGAGAGAAAGCACCACAGCTTTGGACAGGGTAGTACAGAATAATAATTCAGGAAAGGGGATTGGGGAGATCATACCATCCGACGGGATAGTGGGGAGTCATGGAGGCTCAAGTGGGTGTGCACACATGACAACGAGGCTGGTGTTGGAGCCGCATCCCCTAGAGATGTGACGCTGAGCCCCTCTCCAAAAGTAGAAGCGTGCAGGGTGATCTCCTGATTTAAGTGTAATCACACTAAAGAGGTTTTGGGTTAGGTGGGTTGTCCGAGAGAGACAATCTATCAACTCACAACATAATAATATTATTACGACTACCACAACGTAAAATAACCCAAATGAATTTTTCATGGATATGATACCAACATCAAATCATATATCAGATATCACCCTATCCCCACTGGATTTTGAAGAAACCACAGACAGTATGCCTATGTACTCTGCACCAGGCCTGGATTCTTGGAACCCTATATTCATCAACAAATGTAAAAAATACACTATCGCAGGTGCTTCACATTCTTTGGGGACAAAGCCTAGATACTGGCGTTATTCCTGACATACTAAAAAAAGTAAAAGTTGGGTAAAAGTGACCATGTCTTTTTGGGAATAAAGTATGCAATGCGTTATAAGCTGGAAGAAAATAAGGAGGTTGAAGCAGTTGAAAAACCAGACTTTAGGAGTGGACATTATGGTGACCTTAGAAATTTTTTTAGTGAGTATAATTGGACAGACTTGATGCTAGGCAAGGAAGTGAATGAGATGTATGTCAAGTTTTGTGAAATATATGATAAAGGCACAAAAAAATTTATACCAAAACAGAGATGCAGAACTAGGAAACAGGATTGGTTCAATAGAAATTGCGAGAGGGCTAGAGACCAAAAGACACAAAAATGGAATCAATACAGGAAGAGGCCGAACCCCCAAACATACCAGCGATACAAAGATGCGAGAAACAACTACACGGCAGTGAGGAGAGAGGCAGAAAGAAATTTTGAAAAAGGGATTGCAGACAAATGTAAAACAGAACCAGGTCTATTCTATAAATTCATAAAAAACAAATTGCAGGTAAAGGATAATATTCAGAGGTTGGAAATGGGAAATAGATTCACGGAAAATGAAAAGGAAATGTGTGAAACACTAAACGAAAAGTTCCAAAGTGTGTTTGTACAAAGTGAAATCTTTAGGGAACCAGATACAATAAGAATTCCAGAGAACAACATAGAGCACATAGAGGTGTCTAGAGACGAAGTGGAAAAAATGCTCAAGGAGCTCGGTAAGAACAAAGCAGCTGGCCCAGATGGCGTTTTACCATGGGTTCTGAGAGAATGTGCATCTGAGCTCAGCATTCCACTTCACCTGATCTTTCAGGAATCCCTGTGTACAGGAATCGTAGCAGACGTGTGGAAACAGGCTAACATAGTTCCAATCAACAAAAGTGGCAGCAGGGAAGACCCCCTCAATTATAGACCTGTATCATTGACAAGTGTAATAGTGAAAGTATTGGAAAAACTAATCAAAACTAAATGGGTAGAACACCTAGAGAGAAATGATATAATATCAGACAGACAGTATGGTTTTCGATCTGGAAGATCCTGTGTATCGAATTTACTCAGTTTCTATGATCGAGCCACAGAGATATTACAGGAAAGAGATGGTTGGGTTGACTGCATCTATCTGGACCTAAAAAAGGCTTTTGACAGAGTTCCACATAAGAGGTTGTTCTGGAAACTGGAAAATATTGGAGGGGTGACAGGTAAGCTTCTATCATGGATGAAAAATTTTCTGACTGATAGAAAAATGAGGGCAGTAATCAGAGGCAATGTATCGGATTGGAGAAATGTCACAAGTGGAGTACCACAGGGTTCAGTTCTTGCACCAGTGATGTTTATTGTGTACATAAATGATCTACCAGTTGGTATACAGAATTATATGAACATGTTTGCTGATGATGCTAAGATAATAGGAAGGATAAGAAATTTAGATGATTGTCATGCCCTTCAAGAAGACCTGGACAAAATAAGTATATGGAGCACCACCTGGCAAATGGAATTTAATGTTAATAAATGTCATGTTATGGAATGTGGAATAGGAGAACATAGACCCCATACAACCTATATATTATATGAGAAATCTTTGAAGAATTCTGATAAAGAAAGAGATCTAGGAGTGGTTCTAGATAGAAAACTATCACCTGAGGACCACATAAAGAATATTGTGCAAGGAGCCTATGCAATGCTTTCTAACTTCAGAATTGCATTTAAATACATGGATGGCGAGATACTAAAGAAATTGTTCATGACTTTTGTTAGGCCAAAGCTAGAATATGCAGCTGTTGTGTGGTGCCCATATCTTAAGAAGCACATCAACAAACTGGAAAAGGTGCAAAGACATGCTACTAAGTGGCTCCCAGAACTGAAGGGCAAGAGCTACGAGGAGAGGTTAGAAGCATTAAATATGCCAAAACTAGAAGACAGAAGAAAAAGAGGTGATATGATCACTATGTACAAAATAGTAACAGGAATTGATAAAATCGACAGGGAAGACTTCCTGAGACCTGGAACTTCAAGAACAAGAGGTCATAGATTTAAACTAGCTAAACACAGATGCCGAAGAAATATAAGAAAATTCACCTTCGCAAATAGAGTGGTAGACGGTTGGAACAAGTTAAGTGAGAAGGTGGTGGAGGCCAAGACCGTCAGTAGTTTCAAAGCGTTATATGACAAAGAGTGCTGGGAAGACGGGACACCACGAGCGTAGCTCTCATCCTGTAACTACACTTAGGTAATTACTAAAAACAGCAGAGATAGCACCACCCCATAAAGGAAGAAATAAGGCAAAGGTAAAAAATTACAGGCCGATAGCACTAACATCACACATCATAAAAATCTTTGAGAGAGTGCTAAGATGTATGATCACAGAACACATGGAATCCCAGCATCTCCATAACCCCGGACAAAATGGTTTCACAACAGAGCGCTCTTGCCTATCACAGTTGCTGGACCACTATGACATGGCATTAGATGCCATGAAGATGGACTAACCGCTGATGTAATTTATACAGATTTCGCAAAAGCCTTCAACAAATGTGACCATGGTGTTATTGCACATAAAATGCATTCATAAGGAATTACCGGAAAAATAGGCAGATGGATCTACAATTTCCTGACTAACAGAACCCAGTGTGTAATAGTCAACAAAATAAAATCCTGTCCATCGACCGTGAAGAGCTCAGTCCCTCAGGGTACTGTGCTTGCTCCAGTGCTCTTTTCTCATCTTCATATCGGACATCGAGAAGGACACAGTCTATAGTACCATATCATCCTCTGCAGATGACACTAGGATTTTTATGAGAGTAGACAGCGTAGAGGACACAGCAAACCTCCAGATGTAAATCAGATCTTTCTAGGGGCTACAGAAAATAATATGGTGTTTAACGAAAATAAGTTCCAGCTTATGCGCCACGGAAAAAAATAAAATCTAAAAACGGAAACAATGTTCAAAACACAAGTCAAATCATAACATAGAACAAAAAAGTAATGTAAAGGATTTGGATTTACTCATGTCGGAAGACCTTACCTTTAAAGAACACAATAAAGAAGCCGTCACAACTGCAAGAAAAATGACAGGTTGGATAAAAAGAACCGTTCACACTAGAGATGCTATACCGATAATGATTAATTGGGAGTAATTGGTAATTACCGCTGGGTAATTGGGAGGCCCCAATTACCCAGCGGTCACCATGGCGAATGCACGGCCAAACGCCTCCTGAGCACGCACCACGCAATCACTTACTCAAGAGCAAATAACTAGTGAATTATTTTCTGATGGTGAGGAAAGTGATTTTTGATGACCCTGACATTGATAAGGACTACAGACAATTGTCCGATGATAGTAGCACAGACAGTGAATATGAGATACAGTACAGTCTCCTCCCATGGCAAGGCTTACACGCTCACCCATGCCTCCTCGCCCAGTGTCTACTCCAATTCACCCACGACCACACAGTTCTTGTACTTATTTAGAGTATGAGGATATTTTGGACGACGAGTCAGAGGAAGGTGACTCATTTTCTGGTTTTAGTGAAGTGGATTCAGAGCATAGTGTTATCATGCCTGTTGCTAATACCAGTGGTGTTACTGGGCGAGAACTTGTCACGTCAGCAGCGTCTCGCCCAGCCAAGCGCCACCGCATGGCACCACATGAGGAACCAAGACCCTCATGTTCACGTGATTTCACCTCACGTTCACATAGTGCCTGTACTTTGCATAGACGGACTTTAGCTCCTGGTCCACGGTGTGCAACGCTTCCTCGCTGTCGTGCCGCTGTTGCGTCTCGCAGGACCCCAGGTGTACTTGTGTGGAGTGATGGTGACGATTTTATTCCTCTAATTCCTGCCTTTGACAATAAAGAAGTTGGGATTACAGACCTTTTCCCTGATAATGGTGAGGACATGTGTGAAATGGATTACTTTACAGCATTTTATGATGAGCCGCTCATGGAATATATTGTACACCAAATGAACCTTCATGCGACTCATCTCATTGGAAAAGAGATAACAGAATATTCACGATTGCAGCGTTGGAAAAACACTACTATAGGTGAAATGTATGTATTTTTGGCAATATGTATGTTGAAGGAACATTGTGTCAAACACGTTATCACAGTTTATTGGAGCAAAGACCAGACTATTCCAACACCTTTCTTCGGGAAATATATGTCCCGAGACAGGATTCAGATACTCCTCAGGTGTCTTCATTTTGCAAGTAATGAGGACCGGACAGAGGATGATAGACTTTGGAGAGTCAGGCACTATATGAATGAAGCGATTGGTAAGTTCGGAGATTTCTACGTACCAGCACAGAAGCTGGTGATTGACGAATCCCTTGTGCTTTTTAGAGTATGTGTTGCATTCAAGCAGTATATTCCCTCTAAACGCAACAGATTTGGATTGAAATTCTTTGTTTTTTGTAACTGTGAAACAGGATAAGTGTTACACACGATTCTATATTCTGCTAGTGATGTAGACATTCTCGGTAACGACCAACATAGTTTCTCAGGTAGTGTGGTAAAGTCACTGATGACACCATGGATGAACAAGGGCCACATTTTATACACAGATAACTGCTATACAAGTCCCTTGCAAGCTAGGTTCTTGATTTAAAATAGAACTGGATTGTTTGGCACAGTAAAGCCAGGAAGGGAAATGCCAGTGTTTGACAATAAACTTAAAGTAGGTGACTGCCAGCTAAGAAAAAGTGATCAAATACGCTTAGTTAGGTGGAAAGACACGAGAGAAGTGAACTTGCTGACAACCATTCATGATGGTACAATAGTGATCAGTGGCAAGGTGAACCGAGTAACGCAAGAACCAATAAGCCAGATTGTGTTCTTGACTATAATATCAACATGCGTTTGGTTGATAAATCTGACATGATGGTGGGCACTGTCCAGTGTGTGGAAAACATTGAAGTGGACGAAAAAAGTGTTTTTCGATCTTGTTGACATAAGCATGCTGAACAGCTATAATATGTATCTGGTGAAAACTGGACGTAAACCAAGTTTCCGTTCGTTTGCTTTTACACTTGGGACACAGTTATTAGCAAAGTTTGGCAAAGATGTTCCTGGCATACAAAGACCCATCATGAACCCAGTGTTGCAGCATGCTGCTACACCCAGGCTCACTCACATGGAGTGCTTTCAAGCACACAGACACATTTGCCACCAGCTGGAAAGCATGCAATAGGCCAACGTGATTGCTTAGTTTGTAGAACAATAAACGAGATCAGAAACGTAAACTTGTGCAAACATGGTGTGAAGCGTGTGCAGTCCCATTGTGTGCTGTCAACTGCTTCTACAACTACCACTCTCTCCAAGAATTCTAAATGTGCAATAATAGTGCAAAAACCTGTAATAGTGTGTGCATGTGTGTAAATATAATAGTGAACAATGTGAATACATATTATATTGGCATAATGGGAAAACATTTTTGTGTGCATGTGTATACTCAATGTATGCAACATTTATTACCATTGAACATGAAGTAACATTATATGCAACACAATTAGTGAATAATATTTGTGATAAAATACGCCTAGACACTGTAAATAATGCAGCGAAAATAAATTTGTGGCAATTCTGACTGCTTGAGGACTGCGCACAATGCCTCTGGGACGCACCTTGCATGAGCAAGCATGCAGGGTATGACGTCATTGCTCATATTGTCGGCTCATTTATGTCATTTGTATGTACGATTAATTTTTTCTCTCTCTCTCTTTTGTGGTCAGGGAACACAAATTAACAGTTTAGGAAGAATTTTTGTTTTTCTTTTTTGTTATGCGCCTGTGAGTGACAAGGGGCAAACAGCCCTTAGCAAGACAAGGGTTAATACACTCAACATCATTGGGTAATGCCAATATTATTCATACACTCACCATCACAGGGTAATGACAATATAATTAATACACCTGCCATCACTGGTAAATGACAACACCAACATTAATACACTAGTTAATGAAAATATCTTGATTAATACACTCACAATCACTGGTTATTGACATCAACATGATAAACACACACACTGGTAGTACAGTAAGAATAAAATTGTCCTTACCATCATTAATGGGCAAGAGTTGTGTTTGCTATCGTCCTGGGTAGCTGAGCAGAGACTGGAAGCAGTATTACCTATTAAGGCAAAATAAAACAAATTTAAGGTTTCTATGACTAAATTTTTCCCACCAAAACATAGTAAATTTTTAGAAAAATTTAATAATTTTTTTTAGGTATTGTGCTTTGAGCAAAAGTAAGGAGGGTGGGCAGGAGTAAGGAGGGTGGGCAGGAGTAAGGAGGGTGGGCAGGAGTAAGGAGGTTGGGCAGGAGTAAGGAGAGTGGGCAGGAGTAAGGAGGGTGGGCAGGAGTAAGGAGGGTAGGCAAGAGTAAGGAGGGTGGGCAGGAGTAAGGAGGGTGGGCAGGAGTAAGGAGGGTGGGCAGGAGTAAGGAGGGTGGGCAGGAGTAAGGAGGGTGAGCAGGAGTAAGGAGGGTGAGCAGGAGTAAGGAGGGTGAGCAGGAGTAAGGAGGTTGGGCAGGAGTAAGGAGAGTGGGCAGGAGTAAGGAGAGTGGGCAGGAGTAAGGAGGGTGGGCAGGAGTAAGGAGGGTAGGCAAGAGTAAGGAGGGTGGGCAGGAGTAAGGAGGGTGGGCAGGAGTAAGGAGGGTGGGCAGGAGTAAGGAGGGTGGGCAGGAGTAAGGAGGGTGAGCAGGAGTAAGGAGGGTGAGCAGGAGTAAGGAGGGTGAGCAGGAGTAAGGAGGGTGAGCAGGAGTAAGGAGGGTGGGCAGGAGTAAGGAGGGTGGGCAGGAGTAAGGAGGGTGGGCAGGAGTAAGGAGGGTGAGCAGGAGTAAGGAGGGTGAGCAGGAGTAAGGAGGGTGAGCAGGAGTAAGGAGGGTGGGGCAGGAATGTGGAAGGGGGTATGGGCGGGTTCTCGGCTGCCTCCCCTCCCTCTCTAACAGCCTACATAATACAAACCACGTGCATTAACCATTAAGCTGCTACAGCCTGGGCTGTAAAAGCTGGGGCTGGGTAAAAAATATTTGAATTAAGTGAAAATTAATATTAAATGTTAGACAAATCACCAACTTATTGGCATAAGCGTCATGCAAGTTTCATCTCAATATTTTCAGAAATGTATTTTAGACATTTTTTTTTAAAAAGGAGAACATTTTGTTAAGGAGAACTCCTATTAACTGGAACTGAGGGATAATGCAGTAATAAAGAGATGCAAGTAATTGTCCAATGTACAAAGAAGAAAAATAGTAGCAAGAAGTGTCCACAAAGTGGATATACAGCTGGTGCCTGTATAGCATTGCCGAGTAATACATAATAATACCAATAATAATGAGTATGTTATCATGCTCTATTTTGTTATATATCATAAAAATGCATTGCCTAATGTTAATATTTGTTACTTTCACCAATGCCCAAAAAATATTTTTATTTTTTTGTCTCCTTTGGTTATTATCTGATTTTGTTGTAACCTCTACATCCTGGAGAGTACATACCCATCCCTAACTATGTCAAGATAGAATGAAATTGGTCACCAAATAAATCAGTCACAACTGGCAGAACTTGGGACTTTGAATTTTTTTTTACTGAATTTTTCACAGATTTCAAATTCTATTTTCTTTGTCTCTTTAGGTGGTTTTGATGATTAGGGACCAGTTAGGGCTTTATCACTTTTATAGAGTATAAATTTTTATCCCCTAAATCATTAATTTTACCTATATTTAGTTTTTGGGGGGTTATTTTTTCTTGACATCATTCCAACACATATTGACCTACAACTTTTACATATTTGAATACGAATGCCAAACAACGTTTATTAAAACATATAAGTATATATATATATGTATACATATTAATGAATTAGAACTACCTTATTCATTGTCGATAACTTCAACTTCAATTATCTCTAAAACTTTGAGTCAGCTTCAAAAAATTCAGTTTCTGACCGATTCTATCGATATTTGTTGGTACACGTTTGGGTCGACTGAGCGCTTAGTTCCCGGTCACGCGGACCAACCTGCCTCGGTTTACTAGAGCTGCCCACTTAGTGACAATCACGCCTATAAGAAATTCCGTTTTTGAGGTGATTTTTTGCTTTTTGAACATAAAACTGATTATTATATATCACGCCATGGGTCCCAGAAAGTCAGTGGTAAGGTTCAACCTAAGAAAATAATTGTGAGTTGAGGCAGTAGAGGATATCCCTTCCTCATTAAGAAGATGTGTGAAGTATGGTTAGAACTGCAAAGTTTTGTTGAAAAAACTCGCCCAGATAAAGCTGTAGCAGGCCGTTGCATTGACCTTTTAAATGACAATGTGATGTCTTATTACAGACAAGTGTTAAAATGTAGGAAAAAACAAGTGTTTTTAGACAGATTCTTAGTAAGACCAGCAAGCAGTGAGTCACAAGTAGGTCCTAGTGGTGTGCAGGTAAAACATGCCAGAGAGTGTACCCTAGAAAAGTCATCACTGCCTGATGTTATAATGGAAGGGAACTCACCTTCCAAACAGTAACACCTCTCCTCCCCCCTCCTCACCATCTTCCATACACCAGCAAGAGTCCTCCATAATTACCTTATGGAGGACTCTGTATTTGTACTGTACATTTGCACTGTATTGTAGTTAGAGAACAAAACTGTATTCATTATAAAATGTATTTGTAAGTTAATATTTTGGAGGGTGGGGAACGGATTAATTCAATTCCCTTTATTTCTTATGGGAAAAATCGCTACGACTTACGATATTTCGACTTACGATCCGTCTCTGAGAATGGATTACCATTTTAAGTCGAGGCCCCATTGTATATCTATAACTAGAATTTCAACTTACTTCAGTATCCAAAAATCTAGTTTCTGACCGATTCTCACCATTTTTACATATGGTATGCACATCTGTCTGTTCTACAATCCCTATAAAATTGATTTTACATAAACTCTAAATGTTTGGAGTTATGAATTTTTGTTGTCTATATTTGCGCATATTTCAAATGCCATATTGACATTTTTTTTACAGTAAACTATACTAAAAACCTATATTCTAAATAGATGAAAATGAAGATCATATGCTCTCACCTGAGAGCATAACAACACCAAATGAGCAATTGGTGGTATTTTATATTTTTGCAGCTGATTTCAAAATCTGAAGTTTTTAATATTCAATTTTATAATTATTTTTTATTTTCTTCTTTTTCAAGTTACAGTGGTATTATTTAGACAAAGTTGGAGCATTTGCCTAGTAGAATATGCACAAAACATTTGAAAATTTCGGAAAATTTAAAAAACTGAACTCAATGTCACATTTCATATGAAGTTTTGTGCTAGTGGTTAACCCTCAAACCGCTAGGGGCCCAAATGGAATTCACCCCCACAGGCGCAACAAAAAAAAAATCCAAAAAATTCTTTCGCCTTATAGAAGTGTTCATTTTTGTTCCCTGATCACGGAAAAAATAACAAAAAAATCGTAGGTGGCATATTTTAGCCGCAATAGGGTAGGGAAGTGTGGCAAAAAAGGGGCGTTGGCAGAGCCGTCGCCAAACGATGTCTACTCCACCCGAGCTGTAAAACGGCAGTTGCCACAAATATATTATTACCTAATTATTTCAATGTCTCTGATTTTTTCTTAGTTTTTTTTGCAGTAATATTATTCCATACAGTGAATTGTGGTATATTTATATTATAAAATCTGTGAACCATTGCTGTACTCAATATTATGGTGTGCATATTAGTGATTCAATTATTATGTTCATAAAACAATAAACAAATAGTTTTGCTGTTGTTACACTATATACACAGGTTATATATAAGTATCTGCATGTTTTGTACACCATAACGAACTACTAATTTGGTCTTGTGAGTCAAAAAGCAACGAGGAGTGACCGCCAAACACCAGCGAGCCACTCACGGCCACTTCCTCCCTCAACACCACCTCACTCGCCTTCATTCACCTCCCACAATACTGTTTCTGTATTTGTTCACTATACACAGATGTTATATATACATATTTACATGTTTTGTTCACCATAACTGTACATCTAAACTTGTATGGTGAGTAAAGGCACAAAGACGTAGCTACTCACACAATCAGCTGATCGGTGGCCGCCCTCAAGGCCAGACACACTAATATTTGTCCTCCAACAATATTGTTTGTGGTGTTATTACGCTATATACACACATTATATATAAGTATCAACCCGTTTTATTCACCATACCTGTACAAATAAGCTGGTATGGTGCCCAAAGACCATAATGGCCATCAGTAAACAACATGCCAAGTCGTGCAGACGACGCTCCTCCCTCACCAAAATGGCGGATCCCAACCTACTCCTCTCGCTGTTATCTCACACTATACACACGTTATATATAAGTATCTACATTTGTGTTCACCATAGCGAACCACTAAGCTGGTATGGTGAGTGCAGTCAATAAATGGTGGCCACACAGTCAGAAAACGACGCCACAACCCTCCCTCCACAGCCTTACTCCTCCCTCCATGGAGCACAGAGCTAAATATCACCACAATCCTGCTATTATCAGAATCCTGGTTAGTTTTATCACAGTCAGGGGGCTTCAGCAATGCTATCACTGCTAAATAATTGCAGTATCATTTATATTATGGTATTTGTAGGCGATGCTGTGGTCACAAGCTGAACAGCGGTGCTGTGAGCTCGTGCTGCGTGCGCCAGACTTGGTGGCTTGCTCAATACTGACGCTGTAACACCCAAGAATGTTGGCCTGGATTTTTTTTCTAGGTGGCATCTGGCAACTATCGGTTGTGGCTGTACTATAGCTGCCCCTATCCCAGGCGGGGCGTTTAAATTATAGCGCTAAACACGAAATCATATATAAATGATGTGCGCGGGTTTGGTTTTGTCACCGATATCATTTATACAGTATATTATATGCGCGGTTTGAGGGTTAACCCTTAAACTACGCAACACTGCATATAAAGTTTTGGAGAACTACGCAAGATTTAAATAGGCCACGGATACACAGGGTTCACATCACCTTCCTCAGGGCTCTTGTAAATAGACGCCATTTAAAAAAAAAAAATCGTGGGAAACATTCCCAGGTATGAAGGCCTCAGTACTGAGTGAGCCATCAAGGCTGGCGCACGCAGCTGTTACCTGGTTGGTTGATTACCTGGTTGATGGGGTTCTGGGAGTGCTTCTACTCCCCAAGCCCGGCCTGGGGCCAGACTTGACTTGTGAGAGTTTGGTCCACCAGGCTGTTGCTCAGAGCGGCCCGCAGGCCCATATACCCACCACAGCCCGGTTGGTCCGGGATGTGGTGTGTTGGGTATTACGTTGTTGTTGTTGTTTAAGATTCGTTACCTGGAATAAAAAGTTCCAAATAGCATGGGATAGTGAACCCGTAGTGGACTTTGCGCATGCAGCATTAGCTCACAGCACTGCTGTTCAGTTTGTGACCACAGCATAGTCTAAAAATGTAAAAAATATATGTAACTGGTATTATTTAGCAATGATAGTATTACAGAAGACCCCTGACTGTGATATAAATGACCAGGATTCTGATAATAGAAGGATTGTTGTGATAATTTGCGCTGTACTGTGGGAGGAGTAATGTTGAGGGTGGGAGGGATGTAGCATCGTCTGCTGAATCTGTGTAGCCACCTGTTGGCGTCTGCACTTACTATACCAACTTAGTGGTTCCCTATGGTGAACAAAACATGCAGATAACGGGGTACCTCAGCTTACGAATTTAATCTGTTCCCAGAGATGGCTCGTAACCTGAAAATTCATAAACTGAAGCGAATTTCCCCATCTGAAATAATGAAAATTTAATTAATCCATTCCAGATGTTACGTATCCCTATTTATGGATACTCGCATTATTCAATATGAAATATAATTATTTGAAATTATTTCTTTATATGTACAGGTATACATGTATATTTTTGAAATGTGTAGTATAGCTTGGCAGCATAGTGGAGCATGGTGCAGGCTTGCTATATGTCCACAGGTATTATACCTGTATTAATCTAGTCAGTTTGGACCAAATAATTGTACATATACATTTGTGGCAGTTGCTAGATGTCGCATTTTAATACTCATATTATTATTATTTTCCTTTTATTAAGCATGTGGCATTGTAACTTATATTATTTACATATTGCAGTTACATTTTAGTTTGTATCCATATCCAGGTGAGAACGATTGCTTTTTTCATTTGATTTAAAGTAAAATTACTTGTTTATCATCCCTTATCCCTTATCCTTATGACCTTATTAGGTCATAAAAGTATTTGTGTGTACGTCTGATAACATACTACTTGTGAAGGAGGAAATGTATATGTTTATCTCTCAGAATGTTTGGTAATATGTTTATTGTTTGTGATATGTGTCTATGTATGTATTAACACGTTGTACTGAACGGGGTGAGAATAGCTTGAGCTACCTCATCCCTTTGTGTGTATTTTACCTCAATAAACTTATTTAAATTTAAATTTAAATTTAAATTTCAATCCCTTATCCTGGATGGAGGCTGAAGCAGGGAATTGTGGGTAGAGAGTCGGGGAAGACCTCAGTTTGCTGGAGTTACTCAGTCGGGGAACATCATGTCTGATAAGTCTGTTAATGCTTAACCCTTAAACTGCGCAACGCACCTGCAGGCTCACGTCTGGTTTGCGCAACGCGCCTCCGGGTATTTGTATTTTTCACGTTCCATTCAAAACTCCCGCGGCTACATGGGGTTCACATCAGCTTCCTCAGGGCTCTTGTAAACAGACGCCATCTTTAAAAAAAATCGTGGTCCACATTCCCGGGTGTGGGAGCCTCAGTAGTGTGTGAGCAACCAAGGCTGGCGCTCGCAGCATGAGCGCACAGCACTGCTGTTCTGCGTGTGATCACAGCATCGCCTAATAATGTCAAAATATATATATAACTTGCATTATTTAGCCATGATAGTGTTATAGAAGAGCCTGTGATAATGACTGGTATAATGTTCAAATATCAGTGAATCAATGCTGTTCACGATGTCCACAGCGGTAGCTACAGCACCACAGCATTATTTCGTCCATCTAGGAATCTTCAAATGATTTCTTAGGTTCCTTTTCAAAATAAACGTGTGGTCAATTATTAATTTACAGGAATTAGTGACCAGGATTGTGATAATAGCAGGATTGTGGTTATAATTAGCGTTGTGCGTAGTATTGTGGAAGGAGGAATTTTGGTGAGGGAGGGAGGGAGAGAATTGAGGTAGCCTCTCTCTCTCTCTCTCTGTGTGTGTGTGTGTAATTACCTAAGTGTAGTTACAGGATGAGAGCTATGCTCGTGGTGTCCCGTCTTCCCAGCACTCTTTGTCATATAACGCTTTGAAACTACTGACGGTCTTGGCCACCACCACCTTCTCACTTAACTTTTTCCAACCGTCTACCACTCTATTTGCAAAGGTGAATTTTCTTATATTTCTTCGGCATCTGTGTTTAGCTAGTTTAAATCTATGACCTCTTGTTCTTGAAGTGCCAGGTCTCGGGAAATCTTCCCTGTCGATTTTATCAATTCCTGTTACTATTTTGTATGTAGTGATCATATCACCTCTTTTTCTTCTGTCTTCTAGTTTTGGCATGTTTAACGCTTCCAACCTCTCCTCGTAGCTCTTGCCCTTCAGTTCTGGGAGCCACTTCGTAGCATGTCTTTGCACCTTTTCCAGTTTGTTGATGTGCTTCTTAAGATATGGGCACCACACAACAACTGCATATTCTAGCTTTGGCCTAACAAAAGTCATGAACAATTTCTTTAGTATATCGCCATCCATGTATTTAAATGCAATTCTGAAGTTAGAAAGCATCGCATAGGCTCCTTGCACAATATTCTTTATGTGGTCCTTAGGTGATAGTTTTCTATCTAGAACCACCCCTAGATCTCTTTCTTTATCATAATTCTTCAAAGATTTCTCACATAATATATAGGTTGTATGGGGTCTATGTTCTCCTATTCCACATTCCATAACATGACATTTATTAACATTAAATTCCATTTGCCAGGTGGTGCTCCATATACTTATTTTGTCCAGGTCTTCTTGAAGGGCATGACAATCATCTAAATTTCTTATCCTTCCTATTATCTTAGCATCATCAGCAAACATGTTCATATAATTCTGTATACCAACTGGTAGATCATTTATGTACACAATAAACATCACTGGTGCAAGAACTGAACCCTGTGGTACTCCACTTGTGACATTTCTCCATTCCGATACATTGCCTCTGATTACTGCCCTCATTTTTCTATCAGTCAGAAAATTTTTCATCCGTGATAGAAGCTTACCTGTCACCCCTCCAATATTTTCCAGTTTCCAGAACAACCTCTTATGTGGAACTCTGTCGAAAGCCTTTTTTAGGTCCAAATAGATGCAGTCAACCCAACCATCTCTTTCCTGTAATATCTCTGTGGCTCGATCATAGAAACTGAGTAAATTCGATACACAGGATCTTCCAGATCGAAAACCATACTGTCTGTCTGATATTATATCATTTCTCTCCAGGTGTTCTACCCATTTAGTTTTGCTTAGCTTTTCCAATACTTTCACTATTACACTTGTCAATGATACAGGTCTATAATTGAGGGGGTCTTCCCTGCTGCCACTTTTGTAGATTGGAACTATGTGTGTGTGTGTGTGGGGGGGGGGGGAGGGCAGCCACTCTTGTTTTGCTCACCATACTAGCTTAGTGGTTCGCTATGGGCAACACACATGTACATGTGTATATATACAGTGTGTATATAGTGTAATAACAGCAACAGGAGAATGTTGAGAGGAGCTATTTTGGTGAGGGAGGTTAAGTAGTAATCGTAGCGTCGTCTGCTGTATGATTTTTCATGCAGTGTATGGTGGCAACTATACTGTTTGGGCACAATACCGGCTTACTTGCATAGTTCTGGTAAGTAAAACATGTAGATAGGTATATATAACATGTGTAAGCAGTGTAATAAGAACAATAACAGAATGGTGGGAAGAGCAATGTTGCCGAGTAAGATGTTGGAGTGAGGGAGACTGGCTGGGTATGGCTGCTCTCACTTGAGGTGTTCTGAGTGTGTTGATGGTGAATGTATATAGTGTGTGACAGTGTATAGTGTGTAAATAGATTGTATATGTGAGGGAATGAAGATTCCCTCAGCTAGTTTTCCTAGTTTTCTAGATTAGGCTAGTCGCTCTAAGGACTCTAGTCAAGAAATTTTCAAACTAACATACACTTGTGGGGTGTTAGATAACAGCTCATGTTATGGACTATCATGTAAGACTAGCCAGAAGTCTGTGATTACTCTGTAGAGGGAGTTACAGAATTTTTCCTGTTTCTGTGAAAATACGGAGTTGAGAGTGAGTGGTATGTGTGGATACTTGACTCTCAAACGTTTTTTAGAGGTGGGAAGGACAAAGGGGTGAACGTTGCCCCTCCCACCATGTGAGACATCGCGCCAGTCCTAGGCCTCCCCCTCCTTGTGACGTCACGGGACGCCTCAGGGTGAGGGCGTCTGTGATTTGAGTTTATAGATAGGGCTAGTACATACAATGCCTAAAGCCACAATTACGCAAAGCGTTTCGGGCATGAAAAAATAAAATGACTAAAGCTTAATACTAATTGAGCATAAAGAATAAAAAGAGTTGAGAACAAATAAAAAAAGAGATAAAAAGGGGGGAACATGGCTGAAAGCAGCACAAATACAATTCGGTCGACAAACAGCGTCATTTAAAAAAAAACAGACAGTGCTAAATACTGTATATATAAATGATTTAAATTCAGGTTTGAGTAACAACATTTGCAAATTTGCCGATGATACAAAAATCGGTAGGGAAATAACACAGAAGAAGACTCACTATCTCTTCAAGTTGATCTAAATAGAGTTTTGAAATGGGCAAAAGGTTGACAGATGCAGTTCAATGCTGATAAATGTAAAGTTTTGAGGTTAGGTAATGATATGATAGAGTTACAAGATACAAGATAGATGGTGTTGTGATTGCGAAGTCTGGTATTTCGAAAGGGAACTTGGAGTTATGATTAGTAAGAATTTAAAACCAAAAGATCAATGCATGAATGTTCGTAATAAGGCAAATAGTACACTAGGATTTATTAATCGAAGGGTTAATAACAAGACACCTGGTTTTGTTCTTTAGCTATATCTTGCTCTTTAAAGCTATTCATTCCCGTGCCGTCTCTTGGGTGGCTTAATTCTTATCAATCAATCAATTTGTTGCTCTGGTCAGGCCCCATTTTGATTATGCAGTTCAGTTTTGGTCGCCGTACTATAGAATTTATATAAATTCACTTGAACATATCCAGCATAGAATGACAAAGTTAATTCCTCAATTGCATTCACTGAAACGGCGAAGAGTTAGGTGTTACATGATAGAGGTTTACAAGTTGATGAATGGACATAACAAATGGGATATTAAAAGTATCAGCACCAGACGAAATAATGGGTATAAATTGCATAAGTTTAGATTTAGGAAAGACCTGGGAAAATACTGGTTCGGTACCGAAACTTCGTCGTCCCTTCGCCTTCTAGTGTGTGGTTTGGTCATACAATTTCTAAATTAAGCAATAGGCAGAATCAGATTGTAGAATATGTAGTTTAGTAGTAGAGTAGTTTACCACATCACATTGTTTGGATGTGTGATAATTGTATGATAGACAGTATGTTAAATGTGCTTTTTGTACTGTGATTTGTGTATTTGTACCCTATAATATATATAATATAATATATTTGTGTCACAAGTGATACAAAGAGGTGTCACAAGTGACATTACAAGAGGCTCACAACAGTCACTATACAAGGCACTTTACATCTATAGTGAGTCACACAGTATGTTAGTGGTATGTGCGCGCGGCGTTTTTGTCACTTAAGCGTCAAAACAAAAATGTGTATACTCTTTTTACTCTCCTGACCTTAGTTCTTGAGCTACGTATTTCATTTTGGTACCAACGTGTTTGCAATAAAATTCTCTAGAAGAACATCAGTAAAAAAAGTCACGAAAGGTATAGGGATACCAGCAGCAAATAAATAACTACGTAGATGACTCGCCATGAGCGCCCAACAGCAACAAAATGTTTTTACTCTTGTGATTGTTATCACCTCCACACTTGTCCTACAGCGTTAATTTTGGTATCAATGGACTCGCAATGAAATTCCCAACACGGTGATATGAGTATAAACGTAGAATAATGGTCGCGGCCCACCCGCAAGAGTGTGGGAAGTGGCGGAACTGTTACCCAGTATTGGTGACGCGACAACACATGGGCGATACAGCACTTTGAAAGTTTATAATTATTTCACTGTCCTGACATTATTATTGTATGTAGGTCATTCATTTTTGTGCCAATGTTTTCGCAATAGAATGTTCTATGAGCCCGTAGGTAAAAAAGAGCAACAAAGCGTAAGATAGAATAGCACCATATATAAAACAACGCTGGAACATATCAGTGAGCGTCACACACACACGAAATGTGTGTGTTTGATGGTGGTCAAACGATGTTTGATGTGTTTGATCAGGTGATGTCCTGATCCGCATAATTAAAGTATAAATTGTGTTGAGAAAAAATAAGAAAAAAGGGAAAAAACAGGGGGGGGGGGGAAACATGGCAGAAAAAGAGTAAAAATACAATTTGGTCAACAAAACAGCATTGTTTAAAATAAAAGATATGATATAATGATACACACCACTGGGTATGCTAACACGCAGAACACTCTTAACTCTGTATTAGACTCATGTCAGGACCTAGGTTTATTTATCTCAGCAGAGAAAACAAAGATACTAAATCGGCGCCCACCCAGGCAGGTAGGAGCTGTTCGCAAGATGCAACTGTCTGATGGCTCCCAGCTTGACTATGTAAACAGATTCAAATACCTTGGCCTTGAGGTGCCACTGTATGGTCCTGTTGTATTCAGACTCTGTCGTCAGTATAAAGAGAGGCTCCGAGCTCTCAAGGCTGTTGCAGGTTATCACTTAGGCTATGGTGCCAATGTCAGGATTGTCAAAATGATGTATCTTGCATACATCAGATCTTTAGTGGATTATGCTGCACCTCTGCTTGTTTTGATGCCTGAAAGAAAATTTGGAGGGCTTGAAAAATTGCAGAACGAAGCCTTGAGGATAATCCTTGGGTGCCCTCGTACCACAAAGATACTTAATATGAAAAAGGAACTTAATATTCTGAGCGTTGTTGATCGTGTTACTGAAATTAACTGTCAAATTAGTATAAAAATGCTTAGGCTAACTCATCCTAATCCTTGCACAGAAGCCCTCCAGAATTTCTTTATTGAAGATCAGCATTGTTCCAAATGGATAACAAAAACTGGAACTCAACTCAGAATGTATCAGGTTCATGATTTGTACCAAGAGAAACAACAACGGCACTTTCCTGCACCGTGGGAGGTTACACCCTTTCCAGTTTTAATCCCTCCCTTTCCACCCAAGAAGCAAATTAGAAATCAGCCCAAACTTCGTCTTGAGGCAAAGCTCAACGCCTTAAGCCATATTGATGCTCTGTCCACAGAGCATTCTCTCTCTCAAATCATTTACAAAAAAGCCTCCAGATCTTTAGCCCCTGCTATTGCTTTGCTCTTCAACAAGTCACTTGAACTCCAAACCTTTCCAGATATTCTAAAAAAAGCGAGAGTAACGCCTGTCCACAAATGTGGTGATCCCACAGATGTTAACAACTACAGACCTATATCAGTCCTGCCAAACTTGTCAAAAATTTTTGAAAAACTAATCTATAAGCAGCTTTACTCATATCTAGCCAAACTCAATATACTTAGCCCTTGCCAATATGGCTTCAGACCCAAAAAAAGCACTAACGATGCACTTATTAGTATGCTTAACTCGATTCATACAGCTCTTGATAAAAAGGAGTTCCCTGTTGGGTTATTTGTGGACCTGCGTAAAGCTTTTGATACTGTCAACCACCAAAACCTTCTTCTTAAATTACATCATTATGGAGTCAGAGGACACTCCCTACAATACCTCGAATCCTACCTTACTGACAGGCTCCAATATGTTTCTGTGAATAATACAATTTCTCCCACCCTACCCATCAACATTGGTGTTCCTCAGGGCAGCATACTTGGCCCTCTCCTCTTTCTCATCTACATTAATGACCTTCCAAATGCCTCCCAACACCTCAAACCAATTCTATTTGCTGACGACACAACCTTCATTTACTCCAGTCCTGACCCTCTTGCTCTAAATGCCACAGTAAATACTTAGCTAAATAAAGTCCATCTTTGGCTAACTGCCAACAAACTCACCCTTAACATTGACAAAACTTTCTATATTCTGTTTGGCAATAAATCCTCTAGTCAAATAAATCTCAAAATAAACAATACCCAAATTTGTAACAAATTAGATGGCAAATTCCTTGGCATTCTCATTGACCACAAGCTGAATTTCCAGAAACACATTCTAAATATATCAAAAAAAGTTTCAAAAACTGTGGGCATTCTTTCTAAGATCAGATATTATGTACCACGCCCTGCCCTGGTGACTCTCTATTACTCCCTTATCTATCCATATCTCAACTATGGTATTTGTGCTTGGGGTTCTACTACCCAAAATCACTTACGTCCTCTAATTACCCAACACAAAGCTGCTATTAGAACAATATCCAACTCTGGCCCCAGACATCACTCGGTACCCCTACTCAAATCTCTGAATATGTTAGACATTAAGTCACTGCACATTCTCTCATGTGTATTATACATATATAAAACGCTAAACTATAATGCCAATCCTGATCTCAAAAGCTTCATAGAAGGTTGTAACAGAACCCATGAGCACCACACCAGAAATAAATACAGTTTTGATATTCCTAGAGTACGACTTAATCAAACTAGAAATGCTCTACAAATCAAGGGGCCCAGAATGTGGAATGACCTTCCCAACCATGTTAAAGACTGTACCTCTCTCAACCAGTTTAAGATAAAAACTAAACACTACCTAATAAATTCCCTGTAACCTACCTCACTCCTCTATTGTCAACCCATGTCTGTTATTTTCTTTTTTTTAATCAACACTGTTTGTCAACCTATTGTATTTGTGCTGCTTTTTCAGTCATGTTTCCCCTATTTTTTTTATCTTTATTTGTATTTGTTCTCAACACTTTTTATTCTTTATGCTCAATTAGTATTAAGTTCTAGATATTAATGTTTTTCTTGCCCGAAACGCATTGCGTAATAGTGGCTTTAGGCATTGTATGTACTAGCTCTATCTATATATCAATCCATTAATGTAACATCACTTGTATGTATATACCTTACCTGAATAAACATATTTATTTATTTATATTTATTTATATACACTGATGGTTCCCTACACCGCACCACGGGTGCAACTGGAAGTGCAGTTGTTCTGACAATGGGCGATGGCCTATACTTTGAGTGGGGAGTCCGTATAAACAACTGGGCCTCTACCTTTCAGACTGAACTATTTGCCTTGATCCTTGCACTGAAATGTGTACAAGTCTCCAAACTTGATACATTAATTGTAAGTGACTCCTTATCATCCTTAAATGCTCTCAACTCTTTAAGACATAATTGTAACATGCTCGTGTCCGAAGCTAGACACAAATACAACAAAATTATTAAGGATGGTAACAGAGTCCATTTCATGTGGTCTCCATCTCATGTTGGCCTCCGAATGCATGATAGAGCTGATAAGTTAGCCAAAGAATCTGCCTTTAAAGGAGACGTATGAGTGTAGCCTTGGATTGTCAATGAGTAATCTGAGAGCAGCAGTACACCGAGAACTTCAACTAGATCTTGTAGATCTGAGGCAAAGTGAAATTGACACCAATAATTCCATCTATCATCATACTATCATGCAAGAGGAGCCACACATCTATGGATCATCCAATAAAATCAGCAGACTTCTAGATGTTACTACAGTTCGGCTTAAACTGTGTTTCAACTCTCTCTGGGATTTCTAATTATCTGCTGATGTAGACCTAACCAAATGTAAACTGGGTCAACAAGCACACCGTCTGTCACTATGTGATGGAGTGCCAAAAGACTTCAATTGAATTGAATTGAACTGAATTCAGAGACAATTTTATAATAAATGTTCCAGAGATGTTTAAATATTTCATTCAAAACGATCTGCTACCAGAAATCTTAGCCAAATATCCCCTATTTGCTAACTAAGATAAGTAAATTGTCTCGCCAATTATATATACGAGGGAATGATTAAGGGTCGAGGGACGAAATGCGCATTGCTGCCCTCACCTGTGACGTCACAGCATCATCCGCGCTCGTATCAACAGAGCGGCCATTTTGTCGTCTGTGCAGTCAGCGGACAGAGGACAAACGCTTCATGCAAATATTATCGTAAGTAAACACTTATATTTTATTATATTATTAGATTCTAGTGCTGGCTATAGTGCTGTGTATGTGGAGGCGAGGCCGGGCAGTGCTAGTGAGTGTGGAGGCGAGGCCTGGCAGTGCTGGTGTGTATGTGGAGGCGAGGCCTGGCTGTGCTAGAGTGTATGTGGAGGCGAGGCCTGGCAGTGCTGGTGTATGTGGAGGCGAGGCCTGGCAGTGCTAGTGTGTATGTGGAGGCGAGGCCTGGCTGTGCTAGTGTGTATGTGGAGGCGAGGCCTGGCAGTGCTGGTGTATGTGGAGGCGAGGCCTGGCAGTGCTGGTGTATGTGGAGGCGAGGCCTGGCTGTGCTAGTGTGTATGTGGAGGCGAGGCCTGGCTGTGCTAGTGTGTATGTGGAGGCGAGGCCTGGCAGTGCTGGTGTATGTGGAGGCGAGGCCTGGCAGTGCTAGTGTATGTGGAGGCGAGGCCTGGCAGTGCTAGTGTGTATGTGGAGGCGAGGCCTGGCTGTGCTAGTGTATGTGGAGGCGAGGCCTGGCAGTGCTGGTGTATGTGGAGGCGAGGCCTGGCAGTGCTGGTGTATGTGGAGGCGAGGCCTGGCAGTGCTGGTGTATGTGGAGGCGAGGCCTGGCTGTGCTAGTGTATGTGGAGGCGAGGCCTGGCAGTGCTGGTGTATGTGGAGGCGAGGCCTGGCAGTGCTAGTGTATGTGGAGGCGAGGCCGGGCAGTGCTAGTGTATGTGGAGGCGAGGCCTGGCTGTGCTAGTTGTATGTGGAGGCGAGGCCTGGCAGTGCTGGTGTATGTGGAGGCGAGGCCTGGCAGTGCTAGTGTGTATGTGGAGGCGAGGCCTGACTGTGCTAGTGTGTATGTGGAGGCGAGGCCTGGCAGTGCTGGTGTATGTGGAGGCGAGGCCTGGCAGTGCTAGTGTGTATGTGGAGGCGAGGCCTGGCTGTGCTAGTGTGTATGTGGAGGCGAGGCCTGGCTGTGCTAGTGTGTATGTGGAGGCGAGGCATGTACAACACTCCCCAATAGGAAGAAAACCCACTGGGTTCTAGGCTAGGTTAGGCTCATCTGTAATAATTGAATTAAGCCTAGCAAAGCCTAGAACCTAGTTCAGTAATTTAAAAAATGTTGTAACTTGAAAAATGCCATTCAATACATTAAACAATTTAAATATTTTCAGGCAATCAACACAACCCTCTCATGTTGGCTAACCCTCTCTCATGTTGGTCAATAATTTAATTATTTTTTTATGGAGTAATCTTTGCTGTTGAAATGTAGTCTTTTTGAGACTACATTTATTTATTTATTTATATATTTATGCATATACAAGAATGTACATAAGGAATGTGAGGATACAAATATGGTAATTACAGTCTTGTAAAGCCACTAGCATGCGCAGCGTTTCGGGCAGAGGCCTGGCACTACATTTCAAATGTAGTGTGTGTGGAGGCGTGTATGTTAGGTATTACCTAACATACACAGTCTAATATATCTATCTGTGTGAAATAGATTAAATCCATTTATTTGATATTCAGCTAATAGTTCTGTATTTTCTACATTCATCCATGTTTTGGTAAGTGCAATAATATGTATTGTTTCATTGCAGATTAGAGATTCTAGATAATTCTAGATTTCCTAAGTACTGAAACGCGCGCCATACAGGCTTGGTGGATCTAGGTGCAAGGTAAAATTATTTACATTTACTTGTTTTTTTATTTATATGCATATATATATATATATATATATATATATATATATATATATATATATATATATATATATATATATATATATATATATATATATATATATATTATATATGTGTGTATATGTATTTGTATGTATATAAATTTGTGTGTAAATCACGGAAATTAACATGTGGTGAAAAATGTGAGTGTCAGACCGCGAAAGAAGAATTGGAACAGGAATTTCCGTAAGTACTTTCATATTTAAATAATACATCTTCAGGAGGAATGATTCCTTCTGAAGATGTATTACTGAAATATGAAAGTACTTGAGGAAATTCCTGTTTCAATTCTTCCTCAGTGGTCTGACACTGTCATATGTAATTACCCAAGTTTTGAAAGTGAACAAATTGTTTACAATGGTTTATAATTTTATCAGTGTCAGACACAATTACATCTTACTCATAAATACTGTATTTTATCAAACCCTTATTAGAATAATAGATCTTGTAATAATTTTGCAAAAATAGTGGCATTTACTATTTTTAAAAGATTATTAAAAAATTTACCGATATGGTGCATTCGGAAGACAAACCAAATTTTTTCACTTTTGACAATTGAGCACCTGCTACATCCAGATTCTAGGGAGGAAAGGAAGGACGATCTTACTGGATCCCATAGCCTCTCCGAGGCACAAACCAGGCTTGTACACAACCCTCCCCCTGCACCCGAGCTATGTCAACAGGCCGTTCTCCCTCTTCGCCCTTACATCATCACACACAGATCACAATAACGTGATGCATCAAATGAACAAATCCACAAGGGCCGTGATGAAGATTCAAACCTGTGTCCGGGAGCATCCCAGACACTGCCTTAATTATCTGTAATCAACTGATTTTCAGAGCTTCTCATTACAAAATACTCTTTAAAAAATTGCTTCTTAACAATAAGAGCATTTCAATATATCCATAATCATCTGTATCAAACCTTATTACAGGTAAAACCAGTAGGCAGTCTACTGTATTTTATCAAACCCTTATTAGAATAATAGATCTCGTAATAATTTTGCAAAAATAGTGGTATTTACTATTTTTAAAAGATTATTAAAAAATTTACCGATATGGTGCATTCGGAAGACAAACCAAACTTTTCACTTTTGATAATTGAGCACCTGCTACATCCAGATTCTAGGGAGGAAAGGAAGGACGATCTTACTGGATCCCATAGCCTCTCCGAGGCACAAACCAGGCTTGTACACAACCCTCCCCCTGCACCCGAGCTATGTCAACAGGTTGTTCTTTCTCTTCGCCCTTACATCATCACACACAGAGATCACAATAACGTGATGCATCAAATGAACAAATCCACAAGGGCCGTGACGAGGATTCGAACCTGCGTCTGGGAGCATCCCAGCCACTGCCTAAATCGACTGAGCTACAACAGGGTAAAATGGTTGAAACCGAACTTCTACTGAACTTCCTGGATCCTTTTACCCTGTTGTAGCTCAGTCGATTTAGGCAGTGTCTGGGATGCTCCCAGACGCAGGTTCGAATCCTCGTCACGGCCCTTGTGGATTTGTTCATTTGATGCATCACGTTATTGTGATCTCTGTGTGTGATGATGTAAGGGCGAAGAGAAAGAACGACCTGTTGACATAGCTCGGGTGCAGGGGGAGGGTTGTGTACAAGCCTGGTTTGTGCCTCGGAGAGGCTATGGGATCCAGTAAGATCGTCCTTCCTTTCCTCCCTAGAATCTGGATGTAGCAGGTGCTCAATTGTCAAAAGTGAAAAATTTGGTTTGTCTTCCGAATGCACCATATCGGTAAATTTTTGACCTATGTATTTAAAAGCAATTCATAAATGTAAGCAAGTGTAGCATTTGTCTCCAGGTGTTCTTTACCTTTAATTATTTTTTCCAATATTTTCACTTACACTTGTAATACAGGGTTCGAGGTATAGTGTCCTTTATTGAAATAGAGTTTAACAACCATTTCAATGTCCCTATTTTCTTTTAGATTATATCTTAACATATAATAAATGTCCAACAGGACATGATTACTCTTTCCAAAGGGAAGATGGTATTGAATATCAAATATCTCTTCTCCTTTTTTTGTGAATATTTGATCTAGTACTGATGGAATAATTTATATAATAATCACTAGAAATTATTTAGATAAGAATTTGAATTTATGCATGTCTTTGTTTTGGCATGCCTCTATTTCCACATGTTACATTTCTGCATGTCTCCAATTCTGGAAGTGTTCACTTTTGCATGTGCCTGACAAGGATGTTATATGCACCAGCTTTAATTATTACTCACTCTTGTAACAACCCCCACACCAGCTTTTCTCAGCAGACAGTTTCCCACAAATTGTATATAATGCATGGCTTATTTTTAGAATTTTAATACATATTGCATCTGTCAATACATTATTAACAATAATATAGGTAATATGATAGTCTAATGTAGAAATTTGACACTTTAACAGAATGTACGAGTATAAGCGTAATGTAATAATTCAATAATTACTATTTGTAGTTTTATGTATTTAAAACTATTTGGTAAATATTTTCTATACAATGCTAATACGCTTCCACCCCTGACAAAATCTGTGGTGCAAGCCTTACCTTGTTGAGCGCAATAAGAAAATTGTCTTCAAAACCTGGAATATTTGCAATGTAATATTAAGTAAGTAAATTTTATAATTTTTGTATTATATATGTATGTGTATATACTGTATATGGATATATGTGTATATATTTGCATATCAAGTATTGCTGATATGTTGAAGCATGTACTGTATTGGTGGAAACAGATACACGGTTAAGATTGCCAATTTACTGTAGTCTAGTCTAATTCAATCATTTTTAGTAATCTTTGAGAACATTTATGGTTGAAGTTGCCGGTGCCAGTGGACCACTTTGTGCTTTAGGCCTGGTGGAGCTTGGCCCACCAGGCTGTTGTTTGGAGTGGCCCGCAGATCCACATACAGTCTGCATATGATATACAGTCTGTTGATCAATTGAACTACAGTAGTTAGTTTTTATCATCCGAATGCACCAATATGTCTTCATTCTTTCCAGATGAAGGAACTAGGTAATATTCATCATCTGAATGCACCATCTGAAGCTTTTCCACACTCATGATACACGAGAGGTTTAAAAAACTTTTAAAACTTTTTTACCTATGTATTTAAAAGCAATTCTAAAGTTAAAAAGTGTAGCATAGGCCCCTCGCAGAATGTTCTTAATATGATCCTCAGGTTATAGTTTTCTATCTAAAACCACCCCTAGATCTCTTTCTTGATCAGAATTCTTTATAGATCTCTGTGGCTCGATCATAGAAACTGAGTAAATTCGTTACACTGGACCTTCCAGATCGAATACCATGCTGACAGTCTGATATATCATTCAGTATGTCTGCATCTGAAATTGAGCAATACCGGATTTATTATTTGGTTTTATAAATTTTATACTTATAATCTTAACTTATTTCAGAGACCACGAGTAATCTGGGCTTCGAACTCAACAGAAAAGCCTTCCGTAGACCTGCTTCTTTGCTACATAATAGACAAAATTTAGTAAGTATTGATTTATTATGTTTTTGTTTATTTATTTATTTTTTCTTTATATACAAGAAGGTACATTGGGGGAAGAGTACAGTGACTTGAAGTTATACATTCTTGTAAAGCAACTAGCACTCATAGCGTTTCGGGCAGATCTAAGTATAGACCAAGGAACTTACCATCTTTTTTATTTCTGATGTTAACATTGTGTAACTGTAGATGAATTGCATTTGTTGATTTGCTCCCAAGTAAGATGTTGTAGGTCCTTTCTATGTTTAGTGTGAGTTTGTTGGTTGACATTAATAAGTGGATTTTTTTTTAATTTATTGTTTACATATTATTTAATATGAGTGGGTTGGAGTCTGAGTAGATGAGGTTAGTATCATCATTATCTCATATCTCAGTGATTTTGTCGTAATGGTCAAGTAGCTGTACTGTACAAGTAGAGGACATGAGAGATAGCTGTATGAGGTATCTCAATATCTTCCTGCTCTAAATCCATGTTGGCCTGGATTGTGGAGGTCATTGGTCTCTATAAAACTAGTAACCTGACTCCTGATCACTCTGTGATTGGTTATTTCCATTTCCATTTTGGGTGTGTTGTTTTGGTAGTGATTCGTCCAGTTCTGGTAGTAGTGCGGTTGTTGTGTGGTGTAGTACTTGTGTGCTTGTTAATGACTTGTATTCCAGTCTTGTGGGTATCTCCTTTCCCCTACGGGCCACCTGCTTTGTTCTTACCTAGCATTTGGCTTTGTTTGGGTATGAATGTTTGTGTGCCGTATATTTTGCAAAATTTGCCATATATCTCATTATTTACTCCTCTGCCTAGCAACAAGTCTGTCTAATTATACTCATTAACTGTTTTTCAAAGTTCCCCATAGTGTCCTTTATTGAAATCGAGTTCATGAACCGTTTCAATGTTATTATTTTCTTCTAGATTATATCTTAAAGTACAGTGGAACCTCTATTAACGAGTGGCTCTATTAACGAGTTTTTCCAGTAACGAGCAAGCCACTCGCAGCAAATTTGTCTCTATTGACGAGCTCGCCTCTATTAACGAGTGAAACCACATGGCGCTTCCTAGCGTCTCGCGGGTTCTCGCAAATTCTCGGACGCCAGTGTTGTTGTTGTATCTCACACGACAAGCATCCCTCTGGATTTATTTGAGCTTTTCTTTGGGTTTTTAGTGGTTTTGCGACTACAATTTGTAACAAACGATGTCTCCAAAGAAGCTGCTTGCTAAAGATAGTGTTGTCAAGAGGAAGAAAGACACAATTACTGTGGATTTAAAGAAGGAAATTATAGCAAAGCATGAGTGTGGTGTCTGTGTGATTGATCTCACAAGGAAGTATGGCAGGTCCTCATCAACAATTTACACCATTAGTAAGGGAATGAGGAGGTAAGGGAGGATGCTGCCTCTTAAACTGAGATCAGGGAAGTGTTTGGAATGTTTGAAAAGGTGAACGCATTCTTGGAAAAGCTGCCCTGATAAAGCAGTGACAACCCGGTGTGTGAAAATGTTTAATTAATTTATCACTTTGTGATAACACTTTATGAAAGTGTTATCACTTTCGCAGGTATATGTCGCTTGAACATAACACATTTTTTTTCTCTTGAATGTTCCCAAACACCGCGCTCAAGCGTCATTTGAGCAAATATTTCTATAAAATCCAATTCTTATCCGATTGACTTGGGGATTGTATACAAGTTTGCCATGAAATTTCCGTTTTTTTTAATAACCACATTGCCTATTTGAGAAAACGGCATTGTATTGTATCTTCGGGGTAAGACTATTATATTGTTGACACAACGAGTGTAATCAACGTAGTTTTTTATTTGGTGCTGGTCTAACGCATCCTTGTGTGTCATTTGAAATGAAATTTGGGTGAAATTCCCAAGAAGAGAGAGTCCGCCTGACTCAGAGGTGGATTCTCCTTCCACACCATAACCCCTCTCCTCCTTCCTACCTCCCCATTGTCTCCCTCAAGCCAGCAACTACTCTTCATAAGGTAAATATTAAAACACTACAACAAAACATTTATATTTACATGTGCAGTATTATATTTACATAAAAAAAAGTCATACAAGTATGGATGTTTTTGGGAGTGGAACGGATTAAATTTATTTCCTTTATTTTAAATGGGGAAATTTGTTTCCAAAGACGAGTTTTCCAGGTAACGAGCTCGGTGCCAGAACGGATTAAACTCGTTAATAGAGGTTCCACTGTATATTTAAATGTTATTGTTATTATTGTTATTAAATGTTATTGTGACATTGCATTGCAATTGAGCTATGTTGTTTACCATACCGTTCATTTCGTGAGTATAAGTATAGATGCCACACTTGTGACAGGTAAAACCATGCCTTTTTTGAAAAACAGCACCGTCTGTTGCACGTAAGAGCAACCCACACTATATTATGTTGCGATATTATTTCAATATTTCCGATTGCATTGATAATTTGAATTTTCATAGATTTCAATTTATTTTCATTTCGATTTAATAATTTTGTGTGACATTGCATTGAAATTGAGCTGTGTTGTTTACCATACTGTTCATTTCATGAGTATAATTTATTTTTTTATTTTTTTCATTTCATTTTTTTAGCTGTTCTTATTTTTCAGTGATGGGAATATCAGATCATTTGATGTTCCCAATTTTCTGATGGAAGCATCAGACCATTATAGAATGCATCGGATGAGGTAGTTTGGAATGGTGGGAAGGACGAGAGGGGGGGATGGTGGGGAAGACGAGGGGACAGAGGAGAGGGTAATGGTGGGGAGGACGAGGGGACTGGGGAGTTGGGGACGGTGGGGACAGGGGAATGCTGGGGAGGACAAAGGGACAGGTGAATGGGAGATGGTGGGGGAGGAAGAAGGGACAGGGGAGGGGAAAATGGTAAGGAGGACGATGGGACAGGGAAGTGGGAATAGTGGGGAGGATGTGGGGACAGGGAAGTGGGAAGGACGAGAGGACTGTGGAATGGGGAATGGCAAAGTGAATTATAATTATATATATTAATTAATTCTTATAAATTTCCAGAAGCCTGTATCAACACCCACACTAATGCAACTGAAAGAGATGTTGAGACAAGTATTGCCGATATGTTGAAGAACGCCCCAAACAAACTCGGTGGAAACAGATACAAGGTAAAGTTTGCCAATTTGCTGTAGTCTAATTCAATTTCTTTTTAGTAATCTTTGAGAACATTTATGCTATGAATAAGATAAAATAATGTAACTGATTTTGACTAAATATGTAGATATATTTAATTTTCTGAGCACTAATAATGAAAGAAAACCAAAATAAGAGGTGGCTACTATCTCTAATAATGGGCTGGAATAATGCAGGATATAATATTGTTTTATATAGATTCTTGTTTTAGTTTTTTTTTCTATAATATGGAAAGGGTTTTTAATTAATAAATTAAATATTATATAATAAAATAATGTATTATTGAAAACAATTAGTAACAAACAATATTTCATTACAGGGTGGTGAAGCAAGAAGACATGTGCATCACACAGCAGACTTGGATATGACGAATACTGAAAATGGTGGCGAGCCTGGTGCATGGCGTACCGCTGAATCTTCTCTAATGTCTATATAGAAGAATCTATGTGTGTCTGTGTGTATATATGTATATATATATATATATATATATATATATATATATATATATATATAATATATATATATATATATATATATATATATATATATATATATATATATATATAACCTATATATATATATGTGTATATATATTATAATATATATATATATATATATATATTATAATATATATATATATATATATATATATATATATATATATATATATATATATATATATATATATATATATATATATATATATATATATATATATATATATATATATGATCTCAATGATATGTTTCTCAATGATCACAAAAACACTGATCCAAGTATGCAGAATAACCACATATGAAAAATAGAAAATGCTTAACGCGTTTTCGGCTAATTCGCCTTCATCAGAGCAAAGTAGAATGAAGATAAGATTGCTGATCAGACCTTTATATCCGCCTGGGCAGATCACCTGACCACCAAAAATAAGTAGAGGAAAGGAATTATAAGAAAGAAGGTAACTGCAGAAGGCCTATTGGCCCATACAAGGCAGCTCCTATTAATATCTCCAAGTGCCATACGTGTTTAAATGATTGCTATATTGTTTTGACGTGCTATATTGAGGCTTAAATAGGGATCCAACTTGTACATACCGGGGCTCACATTAAGGCTGTTGTTACAATGTTTGATCAGAGCAGACTCGATCACGTTTCGTTCAACAAAATCCTTACTTTTAACAATACATTTTGCCCCTGTGAAGTCGATAGAATGATTACATAAACTGGAATGTAAATACAATGCACTGGATTGCTGGGCTGTACGAATAGCGTATGAATGCTGTTTTAAACGCGAGGAAAGAGATTTACCTGTCTGGCCGATGTAAACACATGCACACTCATTACAAGGGATGGAATACACACAACCTGCTACAGACGAGGGCGAGTTCTTAATTAACATGGACTTAACTGTATTATCATTTTTGAACACTAGATTAATATTATTATTATTTCTGTTGGATCTGTGGCATATAGACTTTCCAAATGGCTTGTCCAAGTCTTGTCTCCAGTAGTAGGTTCCATTTCCAACTCACACATAACAAATAACTTGGACTTGGTTAACAAGTTGTCTAGTTTGAAATTAAATTATGATTTTAAACTTGTGAGTTTTGATGTGACGGCTCTGTTCACTAGGGTTCCTGTTGATGATCTGTTGTCATTCTTACGGGATCTACTCCCAAGGTATAATTTAACTTTGCCTACTAACATCATTATTGAACTTATAAAATTGTGCATTAAAGATAATTATTTCAGCTTTAATGATTCATTTTATAAACAAACATTTGGCATGGCGATGGGTAATCCCCTCTCCCCTGTTTTGAGCAATCTGTACATGGAATGTTTCGAAACAAATATCCTTCCCAGGATTTTACCCTCAAAATTGCTTTGGTACAGGTACGTTGACGATATTTTGTGCCTGTGGCCGGTTAATCATGACGAAACTGATTTTCTCAATCAAATCAATTCGCTGGTTCCGTCAATTAAATTCACAATTGAGAACGAAGTGAATGGTGTTCTGCCTTTTTTAGACATCATGATTCATAGAATTGGTAGAAGTTTCAAATTCAATGTGTATAGGAAACCTACCAATGTGTGCTCGTATGTACATTTCTATTCAAATCATCATGTTCAGGTCAAGCGGGCAGTTTTTTCTGGTATGTTTCTCAGAGCACTGAGAGTTTGTAGTCCGGAATTTTTCGATGAAGAAATAGCAAATACATTTGAAATTGGGAAGAAGTTAAAATACCCAAAATCGATCTTGGATCTTGCGTTTGGTCAAGCAAAAAGGATTTTCTACAAACAGACTACTAAGTCGAAACCAGAACTGAAAAATTCGTTGGTATTACCATATTCTGAGGGTCTAGTAAATCTTGCCCCAGCCCTGAAGAACCTTAATATTAATCTAGTGTTCAAAAATGATAATACAGTTAAGTCCATGTTAATTAAGAACTCGCCCTCGTCTGTAGCAGGTTGTGTGTATTCCATCCCTTGTAATGAGTGTGCATGTGTTTACATCGGCCAGACAGGTAAATCTCTTTCCTCGCGTTTAAAACAGCATTCATACGCTATTCGTACAGCCCAGCAATCCAGTGCATTGTATTTACATTCCAGTTTATGTAATCATTCTATCGACTTCACAGGGGCAAAATGTATTGTTAAAAGTAAGGATTTTGTTGAACGAAACGTGATCGAGTCTGCTCTGATCAAACATTGTAACAACAGCCTTAATGTGAGCCCCGGTATGTACAAGTTGGATCCCTATTTAAGCCTCAATATAGCACGTCAAAACAATATAGCAATCATTTAAACACGTATGGCACTTGGAGATATTAATAGGAGCTGCCTTGTATGGGCCAATAGGCCTTCTGCAGTTACCTTCTTTCTTATAATTCCTTTCCTCCACTTATTTTTGGTGGTCAGGTGATCTGCCCAGGCGGATATAAAGGTCTGATCAGCAATCTTATCTTCATTCTACTTTGCTCTGATGAAGGCGAATTAGCCGAAAACGTGTTAAGCATTTTCTATTTTTCATATGTGGTTATTCTGCATATATATATATATATATATATATATATATATATATATATATATATATATATATATATATATATATATATATATATATATATATATAGGTTAGATAGGTTAGGTTTGGTAGGGTTGGTTAGTTATCATATATCGACGTATAACTAGCTAGTTTTAACTTTATATATATATTATTTATATATATATATTATATAAAAAGTTTGTGAGGAAGACCTCTGGTGCCAATGTGGGGACCCATAGCCTCGGAGAAGAAAATAAAAAGTATTCAGAGGAGACCTTGTGGTCACTCACTAAACACTAATATTATCTTCTACCACCCCCATTCTTTTGTATGTACACATATATATTTGCTTTATTTGAACTTTGTTACAAAGAGGGAGTTACATATAGGTTACAAAGATGGTTATCATAGGTTATCATATATATATTATTTATATATAAATATATTATTTATATATAAATATATAATATATATATATATATATATATATATGACAATGTCAGACCACGGAGGAAAAATGAAACAGGAAATTTCCTTAAGTACTTTCGTATATTAAATACATCTTCAGAAGGTCACCTTCTGAAGATGTATTTAATATACGAAAGTACTTAAGGAAATTTCCTGTTTCATTTTTCCTCCGTGGTCTGACATTGTCACATTCTTAATCACGTGTTTATTTTCGTGATATACACATATATATATATATATATATATATATATATATATATATATATATATATATATATATATATATATATATATATATACAGTGGAACCTCTATTAACGAGTGGCTCTATTAACGAGTTTTTCCAGTAACGAGCAAGCCACTCGCAGCAAATTTGTCTCTATTGACGAGCTCGTCTCTATTAACGAGTGAAACCACATGGCGCTTCCTAGCGTCTCGCGGGTTCTTGCAAATTCTCGGACGCCTCCGACGCCTGTGTTGTTGTTGTATCTCACACGACAAGCATCCCTCTGGATTTATTTGCGCTTTTCTCTGTGTTTTTGTGGTTTGGTGACTGCAATTTGTAACGCACGATGTCGCCAAAGAAGCTGGTTGCTAAAGACAGTGTTGGCAAGGGGAAGAAAGCAACAATTACTGTTGAAGTGAAGAAGGAAATAATAGCAAAGCACGAGCGTGGTGTGCGTGTGGTTGATCTCGTCAGGGAGTATGGCAGGACCTCATCAACGATTTGTACCATTCTGAAGAGGAAGGAACAATTTAAGACGCTTGAGGTGGCTAAAGGAGTTACCAAGGTTAACAAGAAACGTCCACAAATCCTAGAAGAGGTTGAAAAGCTACTTCTAGTCTGGATGAATGAAAGGCAATTGCATGGCGATAGTGTCTCTGAAGCTCTTGTCTGTGCAAAGGCCAAGAAGTTGTATGTGGACCTTGTCAGGAAGACACCAGGTGCGTCGTCTGAAGAGGAGGAGATATTTAAGGCAAGCCGTGGATGGTTTGAGAAATTTAGGAAGAGAAGCGGTATCCACAGTGTTGTTCGACATGGGGAGGCTGCCAGCTCTGATAAAGCTGCTGCTGAGAAATTTGTACCAGAGTTCCAGGAATTTGTTGCTGAAAAGGAGTTCTTGCCCCAACAAGTTTTTAATTGTGACGAGACTGGCCTGTTTTGGAAGAAAATGACGAAGAGGACCTACATCACACAGGAGGAACAATCTTTGCCTGGCCACAAACCGATGAAGGATCGGCTTACTCTCGTCCTCTGCGCCAATGCAAGTGGCGATTGCAAGGTCAAGCCGCTGCTGGTCTACCACTCAGAAAATCCACGCGTGTTCAAGGCATGTAAAGTGTATAAGGCGCGACTGAATGTGATGTGGAGGTCCAATAAGAAATCCTGGGTCACGCGGATATTCTTCACTGAATGGATCAATGATGTTTTTGGCCCCTCAGTGAGGAAATATCTTGAAGAGAAACAGTTGCCACTCAAGGCCTAGCTTGTGCTTGATAATGCTCCTGCACATCCTCCACAGATGCGAGATGAATTGTATCCTGAAAATCAGTTCATCACCATCAAGTTCCTTCCTCCCAATACCACTCCACTCCTCCAACCTATGGACCAGAAAGTCATTGCAAACTTTAAGAAACTCAACATGAAGGCCTTGTTGGAGAGGTGTGTTGATGTGACCGACAATACAGGGCTGACCCTCAAAGAATTCTGGAAGAACCACTTTAATATCCTGGGTGCCTTACGTTTGATCGATAAGGCCTGGGAAGGAGTGATAAGGAGGACCCTTAACTCTGCTTGGCGTAACCTGTGGCCTGAGGGTGTCCCTGAGCGAGACTTTGAAGGTTTCGGTCCTGCATCTGCATCTGCACCTGTGGAAGACCCGGAAGTGCATCTAGTGGATGATATTGTTGCTCTGGGGCAAACTTTGGGTCTGGAGTTGGATGCTGCTGATGTGCAGGAGTTAGTGGAGGAGCACAGTGAGGAACTGACCACTGAGGAACTCCTGGAACTTCAGAAGGAGATTAATCAAGAGGAGGCACAAGAGTTCTCATCAGGGGAGGAGGAGGTACGGGAGGATGCTGCTGCCTCTTCAAGTGAGATCAGGGAAGTGCTAGGAATGTTTGAAAAGGTGACCGCATTCTTAGAAAAACATCACCCTGATCAAGCAGTGACAACCCGATGTGTGAACATGTTTAATGACAATTTACTGTCTCGTTTTAGGGACATCCTAAAACAAAGACAAAAGCAATTGTCAATAGAAAAGTTCTTTCCGAAAGTAGAGAAAAGAAGAGCCAGTGATAGTGAACCACAACCCGGTCCCAGTGGGGTGAAAATCCCAAGAAGAGAGAGCCCACCTGACTCAGAGGTGGATTCTCCTTCCACACCATAACCCCTCTCCTCCTTCCCACGTCCCCATCGTCTTCCTCAAGCCAGCAACGACTCTTCATAAGGTAAAGTAAATGTTAAAACAGTACAACAAAACATTTATAATTACATGTGCAGTATTATATTGACATTAAAAAATGTCATACAAGTATGGATGTTTTTGGGAGTGGAACGGATTATATTTATTTCCTTTATTTTAAATGGGGAAATTTGTTTCCAAAGACGAGTTTTCCAGGTAACGAGCTCGGTGCCAGAACGGATTAAACTCGTTAATAGAGGTTCCACTGTATATATATATATATATAATATATATATATATAATATATATAATATATATACTATTACACTACACCCTTATATATTACACTAATATATATATATATATATATATATATATATATATATATATATATATATATATATATGTCGTACCTAGTAGCCAGAACGCACTTCTCAGCCTACTATGCAAGGCCCAATTTGCCTAATAAGCCAAGTTTTCATGAATTAATTGGTTTTCCACAACCTAACCTACCTAACCTAACCTAACCTAACTTTTTCGGCTACCTAACCTAACCTAGCCTATAACGATAGGTTAGGTTAGGTTAGGTAGGGTTGGTTAGGTTCGGTCATATATCTACGTTAATTTTAACTCCAATAAAAAAAATTGACCTCATACATAATGAAATGGGTAGCTCTATCATTTCATAAGAAAAATATTAGAGAAAATATATTAATTCGTGAAAACTTGGCTTATTAGGCAAATTGGGCCTTGCATAGTAGGCTGAGAAGTGCGTTCTGGCTACTAGGTACGACATATATATATATATATATATATATATATATATATATATATATATATATATATATATATAATATATATATATATATATATATATATATATATATATATATATATATATATATATATATATATTAGTATATTTTGGTAGCAGGCTTTCCTGTAGACATATATTATTAAATATGACCGAAAAAGTAAGATTAATAATTCTAACACGAATTTTCTCAATCTTTCGTACATTTCTTTTCACTGTTGGAGGTAAATCAAAAATCAATTCTCCAAAATTCATTTTTATTATTAGTCTGACGCGACACAAGCGCGTTTCGTAAAACTTATTACATTTTCAAAGACTTTAGTTCACAAATACACAACTGAATAGAACTTACTCATCTCCGATTTTATATCTACATTTGAGTGAGGTGGAAGGGGTGATGTGGCATTAACACAAGACAGAACAAGGGGTGGCATTAATAGGGTATTAATTTCATCAACACAAGACAGAACACGAAACAATGGGTATTGAATAGAAGTGTTTGTAGAAAGCCTATTGGTCCATATTTCTTGATGCTTCTATATTGGAGCGGAGTCTTGAGGTGGGTAGAATATAGTTGTGCATTAATTGGCTGTTGATTGCTGGTGTTGACTTCTTGATGTGTAGTGCCTCGCAAACGTCAAGCCGCCTGCTATCGCTGTATCTATCGATGATTTCTGTGTTGTTTACTAGGATTTCTCTGGCGATGGTTTGGTTGTGGGAAGAGATTATATGTTCCTTAATGGAGCCCTGTTGCTTATGCATCGTTAAACGCCTAGAAAGAGATGTTGTCTTGCCTATATACTGGGTTTTTTGGAGCTTACAGTCCCCAAGAGGGCATTTGAAGTCATAGACGATGTTAGTCTCTTTTAAAGCGTTCTGTTTTGTGTCTGGAGAGTTTCTCATGAGTAGGCTGGCCGTTTTTCTGGTTTTATAGTAAATCGTCAGTTGTATCCTCTGATTTCTGTCTGTAGGGATAACATTTCTATTAACAATATCTTTCAGGACCCTTTCCTCCGTTTTATGAGCTGTGGAAAAGAAGTTCCTGTAAAATAGTCTAATAGGTGGTATAGGTGTTGTGTTAGTTGTCTCTTCAGAGGTTAACTTCAGAACCTCTAAAGAGACAACTAACACAACACCTATACCCCCTATTAGACTATTTTACAGGAACTTCTTTTCCACAGCTCATAAAACGGAGGAAAGGGTCCTGAAAGATATTGTTAATAGAAACGTTATCCCTACACACAGAAATCAGAGGATACAACTGACGATTTACTATAAAACCAGAAAAATGGCCAGCCTACTCATGAGAAACTCTCCAGACACAAAACAGAACGCTTTAAAAGAGACTAACATCGTCTATGACTTCAAATGCCCTCTTGGGGACTGTAAGCTCCAAAAAACCCAGTATATAGGCAAGACAACATCTCTTTCTAGGCGTTTAACGATGCATAAGCAACAGGGCTCCATTAAGGAACATATAATCTCTTCCCACAACCAAACCATCGCCAGAGAAATCCTAGTAAACAACACAGAAATCGATAGATACAGCGATAGCAGGCGGCTTGACGTTTGCGAGGCACTACACATCAAGAAGTCAACACCAGCAATCAACAGCCAATTAATGCACAACTATATTCTACCCACCTCAAGACTCCGCTCCAATATAGAAGCATCAAGAAATATGGACCAATAGGCTTTCTACAAGCACTTCTATTCAATACCCATTGTTTCGTGTTCTGTCTTGTGTTGATGAAATTAATACCCTATTAATACCACCTCTTGTTCTGTCTTGTGTTGATGAAATTAATACCCTATTAATGCCACCCCTTGTTCTGTCTTGTGTTAATGCCACATCACCCCTTCCACCTCACTCAAATGTAGATATAAAATCGGAGATGCGTAAGTTCTATTCAGTTGTGTATTTGTGAACTAAAGTCTTTGAAAATGTAATAAGTTTTACGAAACGCGCTCGTGTCGCGTCAGACTAGAAATAAAAATGAATTTTGGAGAATTGATTTTTGATTTACCTCCAACAGTGAAAAGAAATGTACGAAAGATTGAGAAAACTCGTGTTAGAATTATTAATCTTACTTTTTTGGTCATATTTAATAATATATATATATATATATATATATATATATATATATATATATATATATATATATATATATATATATATATATAGGGTTTGTGAGGGTACCACCTCTGGTGCCAATGTGGGGACCCATAGCCTCGGAGAAGAAAATAAAAAGTATTCAGAGGAGACCTTGTGATTTCTCACTGAACACATATTATCTTCTCCTACCACCCCCATTCTTTTGCATGTACACATATATATTTACTTTATTTGAACTTTGTTACAAAAAAGGAGTTACATATGGGTTACAAAGATGGTTGTCGAGTTCCTCCAGCTCCTCAGATGGCGGGCAGGAACCCTGGATGCAGTGCGCATTTCCCCTCTGTATCGCCACACTGAGGCGCTGGAAAAGAAAGCTTGCAGCTCTCGGGTCCCTTGTTGTTTCAATGAGCCTAGAACCCAGTTCCTTCAAAAAACTGGTAGCACTTTTACCCCAGGCGCCGAGTGTCTCAGAAGCAATGGGGACAAAATTGTAGTGGTGATCCAGTTCTCTATACTTACAGGATTTGGCTGCTTCCCTGTGGGTGGCAGCGCCACCTGGTTGTGCATATATATATATATATATATATATATATATATATATATATATATATATATATATATATATATATATATAAATTATTTATATATATATATAATTTATATATATATTATATATATAATTATATAGGTCATATGTTTTTGTATTTTTGCTGATTTGTTAGTAAATAATAAAAGAAATATAAATTATTTGATTTTTTTACCCTTAAATTGGTTTTAATATTTAAATTGAAAACAATAATATAATATAAAAAAATACAACAAAAATACAACCCGCTCTCGCACAAGACAGCACATATATGACTTAATGCTTAAAGTCAATATATTGAATACTAATTAGTACATATGTGGTATATTCCCAGTTACATTTTTTTCAAGGCCCAAACTCTTCCTCATGTACCAATTTACGTCTCACAATACCCATCCATCACCGTAGACAGCAGAATAGTCGTGATTGGTTCACTTATAATGGAAATTGTAGTTTTCAGGTCCCCCATGTGTTGTCAAATTTACCTGCGTAAAACTTTCGTAAAACTTATTACATTTTCAAAGACTTTAGTTTACACATACACAACTGAATAGAACTTACACATCTCCGATTTGTTTATATCTACATTTTAGTGAGGTGGATGGGGTGAGGTGGTTTTAATAGGGTATTAAATTCATCAACACAAGACAGAACACGAAACAATGGGTATTGAATGGAAGTGATTGTAGAAAGCCTATTGATCCATATTTCTTGATGCTTCTATATTGGAGCGGAGTCTTGAGGTGGGTAGAATATAGTTGTGCATTAATTATTGTCCATGCTCTTAGAATATTACAGATCAGCTACATCCTATTGAAGGCTCGTAGTTTTGTTTTGAGAAATATTAGTTGTTCTTAGTAAATTATAATAAGCACTATAAATTATTACATAGAATAATAGTGCTTCACCAATCAACATTATATACACTAGTTTATGCTATAAAAATCTTTAAAGAATATATTGTAGGAACGTTAACAGAAAACGATATTACGTTGGAATGTCTATGGGGTAAACTACTGCAAACAGGATTATATAATAATAATAATAATAATTTTTATTTAGGTAAGGTACATACATAAAGAGATTTTACAAAGTTTGTTGGCTTTATAGATAGAGCTAGTACATACAATGCCTAAAGCCACTATTACGCAAAGCGTTTCGGGCAGGAATAGTATCTACAGGTATAGTATCTACTAACTACTGTAGAATGGGTATAGGGTCCACTACCACCTGTTAGGTGGGTAAGGGGTCCATACCACTTGTTGGATGGGTCTGGACCCAATAACTACCCACAGGATAGGTATGGGGTCCACTACCGTCTACAGGATGGGTATATGGTCCACTAATACACACAAGATGTGTCTGGCGTCCACTACCGCCTGCAGGATGGGTATGGGTTCACTACTGCCCACAGGATGGGTTTGGGGGCCACTATCATCTACAGGATTAGTAAGGGGTCCGCTACTTCCCAATGGATAAGTATATATTCCACTTCCGCCCAAAGGATGTGTGAGGCGTCCACTATACCGCCCACAGGATGGGTATGGGGTCCACAATCACCCACAGGATGAAAATTGTGTCTACTGCCGCCCACAGGATGGGTATGGCCTCCATTGCCGCCCACAGCATGAGTATAGGGTCCAGTTCCGTCCACGGAATGGGTATATGGTTAACTACCGCCCACAGGATGGGTATGGGGTTAACTTTTTTTTATTTTTTTTTATATACAAGAGTTGTTACATTCTTGTACAGCCACTAGTACGCGTAGCGTTTCGGGCAGGTCCCTGGAATACGATCCCCGCCGCGAAGAATCGTTTTTACAACCAAGTACACATTTTACTGTTGAGTTAAACAGAGGTTATAGTTAAGGATTTGCGCCCAGTAAATCCTCCCCGGCCAGGATACGAACCCATGACAAAGCGCTCACTCATAGGTGAGCTCAACTACCGCTCAACTACCACCCATAGGGGTCCACTATGGGCGTATGGGGTCCACTACCGCCCACAGGGTGGGTATTGGATCAATTACCGACCACAGGATAGGTATGGGGTCCACTACCGCCCGCAGGATAGGTATGGGGTCCACTATCACCCACAGGATGGGTATGGTGTCCACTGTCACTCACGGGCTGGGGTATGGGGCAACTACAGCTCATGGATAGATATAAATTCCACTACTTCCCACAGGGTGTTGGGAGTGGTGGTGGTGTTGGGAGTGGTGGTGGTGTTGGGAGTGGTGGTGGTGTTGGGAGTGGTGGTGGTGTTGGGAGTGGTGTTGGTGTTGGGAGTGGTGGTGGTGTTGGGAGTGGTGGTGGTGTTGGGAGTGGTGGTGGTGGTGTTGGGAGTGGTGGTGGTGGTGTTGGGAGTGGTGTTGGTGTTGGGAGTGGTGGTGGTGTTGGGAGTGGTGGTGGTGTTGGGAGTGGTGGTGGTGTTGGGAGTGGTGGTGGTGTTGGGAGTGGTGGTGGTGTTGGGAGTGGTGGTGGTGTTGGGAGTGGTGGTAGTGTTGGTAGTGGTGGTGGTGTTGGGAGTGGTGGTGGTGTTGGGAGTGGTGGTGGTGGTGTTGGGAGTGGTGGTGGTGTTGGGAGTGGTGGTGGTGGTGTTGGGAGTGGTGGTGGTGTTGGGAGTGGTGGTGGTGTTGGGAGTGGTGGTGGTGGTGTTGGGAGTGGTGGTGGTGTTGGGAGTGGTGGTGGTGTTGGGAGTGGTGTTGGTGTTGGGAGTGGTGGTGGTGGTGGTGTTGGGAGTGGTGGTGGTGTTGGGAGTGGTGGTGGTGTTGGGAGTGGTGGTGGTGTTGGGAGTGGTGGTGGTGTTGGGAGTGGTGGTGGTGTTGGGAGTGGTGGTGGTGTTGGGAGTGGTGGTGGTGTTGGGAGTGGTGGTGGTGTTGGGAGTGGTGGTGGTGTTGGGAGTGGTGGTGGTGTTGGGAGTGGTGGTGGTGTTGGGAGTGGTGGTGGTGTTGGGAGTGGTGGTGGTGTTGGGAGTGGTGGTGGTGTTGGGAGTGGTGGTGGTGTTGGGAGTGGTGGTGGTGTTGGGAGTGGTGGTGGTGTTGGGAGTGGTGATGGTGTTGGGAGTGGTGGTGGTGTTGGGAGTGGTGGTGGTGTTGGGAGTGGTGGTGGTGTTGGGAGTGGTGGTGGTGTTGGGAGTGGTGGTGGTGTTGGGAGTGGTTGGGAGTTACAAGCAGAATGTTGAATTTCAAGAAGGAACAAGTATATACTATGCCTAAAGCACTAATACGCACAGCGTTTTGGGCAAGATCTGGAAAACCTTAAAAACTAAGATTTAAGACTAATTGAGATCAACAGCATGAACTGAACTGACATATGTTGACATTTAGGAGATAAGTTACAATTCAATTTCATTCTTTATTATGCACCCCATACCCATCCCTTGGGCGGTGGTGTAAAGGATTACAGAGGCACATAATCGGTTCAGGAACTGAACCTTCTAGTTTTTTTTTAGATATATACAAGAGTTGTTACATTCTTGTACAGCCACTAGTACGCGTAGCGTTTCGGGCAGGTCCCTGGAATACGATCCCCGCCGCGAAGAATCGTTGTTACAACCAAGTACACATTTTACTGTTGCGTTAAACAGAGGCTACAGTTAAGGATTTGCGCCCAGTAAATCCTCCCCGGCCAGGATACGAACCCATGACATAGCGCTCGCGGAACGCCAGGCGAGTGTCTTACCACTACACCACGGAGACTGGTAAAGTTCGTTTAGATAAGCAAGTAACAATCTTTTGACGCTAGTTACACAATTATTAATGTTATGTATACATGTACACCTACGCATACATACATGTACATATATATACATATACATATATACACATACATATTCAATCACCTACACAAATACACACATCAATAATCTTTTGTATCACAAGTGATTCAACAAGAGCCTCACAACAGTCACTATACAAGGCACTTTACATCTATGGTGAGTCACACAGTTACTAGTCTTGCTGCACACCCACCCAACTGGGCGGCAGCTTTACAGTCATGTGCTCCACACCCACCCAACTGGGCGGCAGCTTTAGAATCATGTGCATGCATTACCTACAGTAAGCAAATTTAGGATACTTCGCTAAAATTTCGGGCAGCACATCATTATGAATGAAGTACTTACAAAATTCATGGTGTTATCTCTGAATTCCGCAATTTTTTCACATTCCATTATATAATGACGCAAAGTATGCGAATAGTTCTGCTGACAGAGTTTACATTTAGTCAAATCTACATCAGCAGATGTTACAAACTCCCAGAGGTACTTGTAGCCGAGCCTAAGCCTAGCAGTGGTAACATCTACAAGTCTGCTAACATTATTGGATGACCCATAGACGTGCGGTTCTTCCTGCATAATAGAATGATGATAGATGGAGTAACTGGTGTGAATTTCACTTTGCCTCAAGTCTCCGAAATTCAGTTGATGTTCCCGGAATATTACTTCCCTCAGGCTGCTCAAAGGCAGTCCAAGTTGGTAATCAATTCCCTCTTTACGAGCAAAAGTCTTGGCCAACTCATCAGTTCTATCATGCATTCGGAGACCAATATGGGAAGGAATCCACAGAAGATAGACCCTGACTCCATCATTAATTATTTCATTATATCTGTGTCTAGCTTCAGAGATAAGCACGTCACAGTTACGCCTTGGGGAGCTGAGGGCAATCAAGAATGACAAAGAGTCACTGACAATTAGCGTGTCAACTTTGGATTCATATACGCGCTCTAGTGCAAGGATTATGGCAACCAATTCTGTTTGAAGAGTGAAGGCCCAGTTACTTAGACGCGCTCCACACTCATGGGAGAAGGAACCATCTCTCCCTGTCACAATAACTGCACTTCCAGCTGCACCATGGGACTGATGCAAGGATCCATCAGTGTAAATAATCTGGGAAAGGGAGAGCTCTCTGACTAAAGCATCAATTTGGCTTAAGGCATTGTACTTTGCTTCTTGTCGAAGCAAGACTTGTTCTTTAATCACCTTCTTGGGTGGGAAAGGGGGGACAGTAATTTGGGAAAGAGTGATCTCCCATGGGGCAGGAAAGTGTTGTTGTCTCTCTCTTGGTAGAGGTGATGAAAGTTATACATTCTGAGCATAATGGCAGTTTTGGTAATCCATTTGGAGGGATGCTGACCTTCAGGGAAGAAGGCTTGGCGGGCTTCAGTGCAGGGGTTAGGGTGGGTTAGCCTAAGCATCTTGATACCAATTAGAGCATTAATTTCAATGATACGATCACTTACACATGAAATATTCAGTTCCTTCCTCATGTTTAGTAATTTAGTTGTACGGGGGCATCCGAGGATAATCCTCATGGCTTCGTTTTGCATCTTTTTCCAGCCCTGCAAGCATTCTCTCAGGCACTAGAGCAAGCATGGGTGCAGCATAATCAATCAGTGACCTATGAGAGATACACCATTTTGACAATTCTCACATTTGCACCATAGCTTGGATGGTAGCCTGCCACAGCCTTGAGAGCACGGAGCCTCTCTCTACATTGTCGACCCAGTCTGGCTACAACATTGCGGTAAAGTAGAACCCTTAAGCCCAAGGTATTTGTATCTGGTTACATAGTCGAGCAGAGAACCATCATCCAACTGCATATTGCGAACGGCCCCACCCCGTCTGGGTGGGTGTCGGTTCAGGATCTTTGTTTTCTCTACTGAGATGACTAAGCATAGTTCCTGACATGTGTACAATACAGAGTTCAGAACATTTGGGTGTTGGTATACCCATTGGTGTGGATCAGTATATCATCCGTATAGCTAATGATGTGTTTGCTGGGCCTTCTAGTTACTAAGTTTAAAAGTACATTGATTAACACATTGAACAGAGAGGGACTAAGGACACCTCCTTGTGGAGTGCCAAGTTCAAAATCTCTCGTTACACTCCTATGCCCTTGGAACAGTACAGATGACTTCCTGTTGGATAGATAGCCTCTTATCCACCGTAGAAGCCATCCTCCAACATTCATTTTAGCAAGTTCTCTCAGAATGACGTGTGGGTTAGCAATGTCAAAGGCTGACTTAAGATCTAGGAAAGTGGTATATAATCTATCAGTATGCAGGGTGAGGAATGTGGTAGTACAGTGATGTACACTCTTTCCATGCATAAAGCCATATATCTGGGGAGACAACATGTTACTAATTCTGTAAAGGAAACGGTTGAGAACCATCCTCTCAAGACACTTACAGAGACAACTAGTGAGGGAGATTGGGTGAAAAGCACTCTGCTGGTTTGGTTTAGGAATGGGAATAATAAGACTGTTGGTCCATGACTATGGAAGCGGTAAAGTAGAACCCTTAAGCCCAAGGTATTTGTATCTGGTTACATAGTCGAGCAGAGAACCATCATCCAACTGCATATTGCGAACGGCCCCACCCCGTCTGGGTGGGTGTCGGTTCAGGATCTTTGTTTTCTCTACTGAGATGACTAAGCATAGTTCCTGACATGTGTACAATACAGAGTTCAGAACATTTGGGTGTTGGTATACCCATTGGTGTGGATCAGTATATCATCCGTATAGCTAATGATGTGTTTGCTGGGCCTTCTAGTTACTAAGTTTAAAAGTACATTGATTAACACATTGAACAGAGAGGGACTAAGGACACCTCCTTGTGGAGTGCCAAGTTCAAAATCTCTCGTTACACTCCTATGCCCTTGGAACAGTACAGATGACTTCCTGTTGGATAGATAGCCTCTTATCCACCGTAGAAGCCATCCTCCAACATTCATTTTAGCAAGTTCTCTCAGAATGACGTGTGGGTTAGCAATGTCAAAGGCTGACTTAAGATCTAGGAAAGTGGTATATAATCTATCAGTATGCAGGGTGAGGAATGTGGTAGTACAGTGATGTACACTCTTTCCATGCATAAAGCCATATATCTGGGGAGACAACATGTTACTAATTCTGTAAAGGAAACGGTTGAGAACCATCCTCTCAAGACACTTACAGAGACAACTAGTGAGGGAGATTGGGTGAAAAGCACTCTGCTGGTTTGGTTTAGGAATGGGAATAATAAGACTGTTGGTCCATGACTATGGAAGCTCCCCAGTTACATAGCTCATATTATACGATTCAAGCAAGGGATTTCTTGGAACTAGCAGAAGCATACGCAGTATGCCGTAAGTAACTCCATCCATCCCGGGTGATGTAGCTTTGCCTTTATGTTGAACAGAGTCTAGTTCGTATTCAGTAAAGCATGTCACAGTCATCCTCTTGATGAAGCATGAAGTCAAGGAACCTTGCCCTATCAGTATATCTATCATTTAATTCATTCTGTGAGGGTAGAGGAAGACTGTCAAAGCTGGAAGTCGTGGCCCAAGCATCAACAAGCTCATTTGCTCTGTGCAGAAGATTAGGGTGCGAGATCTCTGCAGCATTTTTCCCTTTGATCTTGTTGATATCCTTCCATGCTCGACTTAGTGGCGTGTGAGAATTGAGACCACTGACAAAAGTTTCCCAGTCAGTCTGCCTCAGCTCCACCATACGTTCCCTGGCCTTAGCCAGAGTCGTTTGAAAGAGTTGCTTGCCAGCTGTCAGGCCGGAGTTGCCACAAAGAGCCTAATTACCTAATTATTTCAATGTCTCTAATTGATTTTTCGTAGTTTTTTTTACTGTAATATTATTCAATAGTGTAGTGTGATATATAATAAAATGAGTGAATCATCGCTGTACTCAAAAATATAGTGTGCATATTGTTGATTCAATTATGTTCATCAAACAGTGAACAAATACTTTGTAGGTTATTACACTATATACACAGGTTATATATAAGTATCTGCATGTTTTGTTCACCATAACGAACCACTAAGTTGCTACTATGAGTAAAAAAGTAACGAGGAGTGACCGCCACACACAAGCCAGCCACTCACTCCCTCCCTCAACACCTCACTCGCCCAAATTCTCCTCCCACCATACTGTTTTTGCTTTTATTCACTATATACAGACTATATATTTAAGTATCTACATTCGTGTTCACCATAACGAACCACTAAGTTGGCATGCTGAGTGGCAGTGGCAGCCCACCACTGGCTGCTACTTCCTCCCTCCCTCAAGTCACCTGATTCACCCACATTCTCCTCCCACAATACTGTTTTACATTCTCCTCCCACAATACTGTTTTTGCTTTTATTCACTATATACAGATGCTATATATAAGTATCTACATTCGTGTTCACCATAACGAACCACTAAGTTGGTATGCTGAGTGGCAGTGGCAGCCAGTGGCAGCCCGTCACTGGCTGCCACTTCCTCCCTCCCTCACCTCACCTGACTTGCCACCATTCTCCACCCACCATACTGTTTTTGATTTTATATACAGACGTTATATACTGTATAAGTATTTACATGTTTTGTTCACCATAACTGGTCATCTAAGCTTGTATGGTGAGTAAAGGCACAAAGACGTAGGACCTCACAGTCAGCTGGCTGCCTTCCTCAAGGCCAGACACACTAATATTTCTCCTCCAACAATACTGTTTGTGGTGTTATTACACTATATACACACATTATATATAAATATCTACCCGTTTTATTTACCATACTTGTACAAGTAAACTGGTATGGTGCCCAGACCATTGTGGTCACCAGTAAACAACATGATAAATCGTGCAGACGACGCCACCGCCCTCACCAAAATGGCGGTTCCCAACCTACTCCTCTTGCTGTTTATACCCTCTATACACACGTCATATATAAGTATCTACATTTGTGTTCACCATAGCGAACCACTAAGCTGGTATGGTGAGTGCAGTCAATAAAAGGTGGCCACACACAGTCAGAAGATAACGCCACCACCCTCCCTCCCACAGCATTACTCCTCCCTCCATGGAGCACAGCGCTAAATATCACCACAATCCTGCTATTATCAGAACCCTGGTCAGTTTTATCACAGTCAGGGGTCTTCTGTAATAATATCATCGCTACATAATAGCATGAACAAGTATATTATGGCAATTTTAGGCGATGCTGTGGTCACAAGCTGAACAGCAGTGCTGTGAGCTCATGATGTGTGCGTCAGGCTTGGTAGCTCACTCAATACTGAGGCCCATAACACCCGGGAATTTGGCCCACAATTTTTTTTTTAAATGGCGTCTGTTTACAAGAGCCCTGATGAAGGTGTGGTGAACCCCGTGTATCCGCGGGCCGTTTAAATCTTGCGTAGTACTCCAAAGCATCATATGATGCGATGTGCAATTTACTGCAAGTCGGTCAAAGCATCATATGATGTGATGCGCAATTTACGGGTTAAAAAATCAAAAGAATTTTTTCTAGGGAATTTATTTCATGCGCACTGTGAGGGGTGTCATATTTGGAGGCAACGCAGTTTAGGGGTTAATCTAGTTTCGTTGTAGTAGATTACTTTATCTGGAGACAACTGATACATATTATTGTGTTGATTTGCCATCTGATTATATTGTGATACATTTAAGAATATTCTTGAATTTATATTATATTACATATATTTTATGTGCATGTTTCTATATCCTAGTATTGCATTTCTTTTGTTTTGTACTGACTCTTCACGAGGCACTCTGGTAAAGCATACTTAGAGACAGTGAATAACCCTAGATAATGCTTATCACTGTACCTTAACTCTACGAGCTGTGTGAATGAGCAGTAACACCAGACTCCCCCAAAAATTAACTTGAAAGTAAATTTTATACCTAATTCACCCAAATCTTAAGTTCAAAAGAATGTACAAGTTATTACTTACCTTTACTGATGTAATAATACTGTAGGAGTATGGAAAATAGTGAGGCAGTATGGAGAGGTGTTACTCTTTGGAAGGGGAATCCCCCTTTCATTATAACATCAAACAGTGATGACTTCTCTTGGGCATTTTACCTGCATACCACTTGCGACCTGCTTGCGACTCACTGATTGATTTTCTCACTAGAAATCGTTCCATTGAAGATTGTTTTTCTCCTTTGTAACACTTGTCTGTAGTGAGACATTGCATTGTCATTGAAAAGGTTAATGCAACGGCCTACTACAGCCTTCTCAGGGTGAGTTGTTTCCATAAAAGTTTGCATTTCTTCCCACAACCTACACCACTTCCTAATTGTTGAGGACGGGACATTCTTTACTGCCTCCTCCTCCCCTGAAGACATTTCCTCAACTGACTCTTGTTGCTGCTCCTTTTGAAGGGCTAGGAGTTCTTCAGTGGTCAGTTCTTCGCCATGTTCCTCCACCAACTCCTCCACATCCGCATCATCCAACTCCAAGCCCATTTTCCAGCCCAGAGTAACAATTTCCTCAACAATAGGCACCTCAGTTCCAGGCTCAAACCTCTCAAAGTCTAGTTCTGAAACACTTTCAGGCCACAATTTTCTCGGGTTAGAGGTCAGGGTAGTTTGAGTCACTTCTTGCCAGGCTTTGTCAACAAGTTTTACAGCACTACAAATGTTAAAATGGTTTTTCCAGAATTGTTTGAGGGGTGAGGTTTGTGACATTAGTCATTTCGAAACATTTCCGTAAAAGTGCCATTTCATAAAGTTTCTAAAAAAAGGCAATGATTTTCTGGTCCATAGGCTGAATTAGGAGAGGTGTTAGGAGGAAGAAACTTTATTGTAGCAAAAATTAAATTTGTCTAACAATGCATCTTCCAAACCTGGAGGAGCATTGTCGAGAAGCAGTGCCTTGAGTAGCAAACTTTTCTTCTGCAGATATTTTTGTATGGAAGGGCAAACCATCTCATTTACCCACTCCATAATAAATAGCCTAGTCACCCCATGCCTTACTATAAGCCCTCCACATCATATACATTTGGTTTTTCTGCAATTATATTTTTTGAAAACCCTTGGATTTTCAGAATGATACTCAAGCAAGGGTTTAATTTTCAAATCTTCACTTGCATTACCACAAAGCACAAGAGTAAACCTATCTTTCACAGGCTTGTGTCCAGGCAATGACTTCTCCTCCTGGGTAATGCATGTCCTCTTAGACAATCTTTTCCTGAATAGTCCTGTCTCATCACAATTAAACACTTGTTGTGGAAGGTATCCCTCATTCTCTACAAAATCTATAAATTCATCAATATATCTTTCAGCTGCTGGTTTATCTGAGCTGGCAGCCTTTCCATGCCTCACAACACTATGAATATCACTTCTTTTTCTAAATTTCTCAAACCATCCCCTGCTTGCCTAAAACTCTTTCGTATCACTCGTTCCAGGGGTTTTCTTAACAAGGTCTTCATGCAATACCCTTGCTTTCTCACAAATGAAGGCCTCTGAAATGCTATCACCTGCTAACTCCTTGTTGTGTATCCAAATTAATAACAACTTTTCAACATCCTCAAGTGTTTGTGTTCTTTGTTTTGTAATTGTTGATATGCCTTTTGTCAATTTAGCACTCAAAATGTCCTTTTTCTTAGCAATTACAGTGCATATTGTTGACATAGATTTATTGTATTGCCTAGCTAGTTGAACAATCACACGTACCATTTTCATATTAACAAAAATGATCTCTTGTATTTCCTCTATGGTCATTCTCACATGTGTTTTCTTGGCTTGAACCTTACCACTGGCTTTCTTGGGACCCATGGCGAGATATACTCAGGTAATAACAAATTTTATGTTCAAATAGCCAAAAATAAAAAAAAAACTGTAAATCTTTGAAAAGAATTCAGGCGCGATAGTCACTAGGCAGGAGGCACCGGTAACTGAGGCAGGATCGCCGTGCCACCACGCGCTAGGTTGACCCATACGCGTATCAACTCGTTTCCCCGAGACAAAGTTCGTAACCCGATTCAAATTTTCCGAAGAAATTGGGCTCGTAACCTGAAAAGTTCGTAAAGAGGGGTATTCGTAGGCTGAGGTGTTGCTGTACTTATATATAATGTTTGTTTATCATGAATAAAAGCAAAAACAGTATGGTGGGAGGAGAATGTTGGCGTGTGAGGTGAGGGAGTGGCGGCCAGTGGTGGGCTGGCTGGTGTGCCGGCCACTCCTTGCTCCTTTTTGACTTAGCATACCAACTTAGTGGTTCGTTATGGTGAAGACAAATGTAGATACTTATATATAACGTGTGTATAAAGTGTAATAACAGCAAAAGGAGTGTTAGGAGAAGAGATTTTGGTGAGGGACGTGGCAACATCTGCATGACTTGTTATGCTCTGTAGGGGTGGCCACTATGCTCTTTGAGCACTATACCAGCTTAGTGGAACAGTTATGGTGAATAAAACATGTAGATATTTATATATAACTAGCTGTAACCGCCACGCGTTGCTGTGGCTCAGTCTGGTTAAATGGAAAAGAAAGAAAAGAGAAAGAGCACATTTCAAATATGTTTAATTTCACAATGCTTGTAGGTATACAATATGTTTTGTTGTTCCATTGTCTGTGGAGATACAGAGATTGTCTGGTTTGCCGACTTTAGAACACGCAACATATAATTGTCCTTATGATAAGTATTCCGTGTCTAGATATAAACTGCACAGTTCTAAAGATTGGCCCTGATCTTTGTTGATGGTGATAGGAAATGCCAATCGAATTGGAAATTACAAAATCTTAAATTGAAATGGCATATCTGTTGGAATCATAAGAATGTGAGGAATGAGGACATCTTCACCACTGAAAGATCCTGTCAAGATTGTTGCTTCTACGACTTTGCTGATTAATTTTTTTTACTCCAAGGTGCATGGCGTTGCAAAGCTTTAGCCGATTGATATTTTGCAACATTATAATTGGCACGCAGATTTTCAATTGCCATACGTGTGAGGTATCCCTGGCAGAGCAGGAGAATTCAAAAATTCTGTTGGATAACTAACCGCTTCATCTGCTTTCTCAACAGTGTCGACGGACTTGTATCGAGGAATTACAGGTAATGTTTGCCTGAAATCTCCTGCAAGCAATATTAATGCGTTCCCAAATGGTCTGATGTTTCCACGCAAATCTTGCAATGATCGATCAAGAGAGCCTTGAGCGATTTTTTGTGGGCCATTGTGTATTCAACCCAAACAATAAGTTTACATTTCTGCAATACTTTTCCCATGCAAGATGCTTTGGAAATGTTGTACGTGGGAGTTTCAATGAATTGCATGTTCAGTGGCAATTTCAAAGCCGAAGTAGCAGTTCTTCCACCTGGTAACAATGTCACAGCTATTCCGGACGATGCAAGAGCTAAGGTTATGCCATTTTGGGATCGAAATGCTGCCAGAATCAATCTAATTCGGAAGAATTTACAGTTACTCCTGGCACATCTAAGAAGATTTCTCCAAACCCATTATTGACAGTTTGAATTACTGTCTCCACTCGATCATCCGGACTATATGGGAAGGCCCCCCAGCTAGATTATCACATATATCGGATAATGGTACTTTTTCACCTACGAATCCAAAAGTGACCATTTCCAACTATTTTTATACTACAAACAACATAATTTGAATTGCCTTGCTACATATAATTATTAAATATTTAACTAGAAACCTCAACTTACCTTGTTGGTGTTCGTCTTCTTGATTGATGCCACACAACTTGAAGTTAAGAATTCTTAACAATTTACGTAACCTATACTAACACAACACTAAAATTAACACTTAAAATTACTGTACAGTTCATTAATCAAAGTTAGTTTTGACTGCCAGCTGCTGAAGCCTCACTGGTTGAAGGCATTTGGGTTGCCTGTGAGGCCTCACTTGTTGAAGGCGCTTGCATGCGCCTCACTTGTTGAAAGCGTTTGGCTTACCTGTGAAGCCTCACTTGCTGAAGGCATTTGGCTTGCCTGTGACGCCTCACTTGTTGAAGGCGCTTGCTTGCGCCTCACTTGTTGAAGGCACTTGGCTTGCCTGTGGCGCCTCACTTGATGAAGGCATTTGGCTTGCCTGTGGAGCCTCACTTGTTGAAGGCATTTGGCTTGCCTGTGGCACCTCTCTTGTTGAAGGCGCTTGGCTCGCCTGTGGCGCCTCATTTGTTGAAGGCGCTTGGCTTCCCTGTGGCGCCTCACTTGTTGAAGGCGCTTGGCTTGCCTGTGACGCCTCACTTGTTGAAGGCGCTTGCTTGCGCCTCACTTGTTGAAGGCGCTTGCTTGCGCCTCACTAGTTGAAGGCGCTTGGCTTGCCTGTGGTGCCTCACTGGTTGAACAACCCGTAACTTGTCTTTAATTGCTAGGACAACCTTCCTCTTAACACCTCCAGAATGATTGATGCTGCTACCAGACATAGTCTTGGCCAAAAATGTTCAAAGTTACTATGAAAATAAAAAAGTTATTTAAAAAAATATTTCATTAATGGCGCAGCACTGTGGTATAACACGAGGGACGGGAGCACATGGGTTAACCCTTAACATGCTCGGAGTTTAATATCCTATCATCCCCACAGGCGCATGTCATTTTGAAAAAAAAAAATATATTTTTTCTTCCTAACCTGTTAATTTGTGTTCACTGATCACGGGAAAAATAATAAAAAAATCATAAGTGGCATATATTGCCCGTTATAGGGCGGAGAAGTCTGGCAAATTATAGGTGCTGACTCAGCATGCGTCCCAGGCGGTCTGTTGCTCGCCAGCTGTCAGGCCGGAGTTGCCACAAAGAGATAATTACCTAATTATTTCAATGTCTCTGATTGATTTTTCATAGTTTTTTTTACTGTAATATTATTCAATAGTGTGTAGTTTGATATATTTATATAATAAAATGATTGAATCATTGCTGTACTCAAAAATATGGTGTGCATATTGTTGATTCAATTATGTTCATCAATCAGTGAACAAATACTTTGTCTGTTATTACACTATAAGCACAGGTTATACAGTATATAAGTATCTGCATGTTTTGTTCACTATAACGAACCACTAAGTAGCTATTATGAGTCAAAAAGTAATGAGGAGTGACCGCCGTGTACCAGCCAGCCACTCCCTCCCTCCCTCCAGTCATCTGACTCACCCACATTCTCCTCCCACAATACTGTTTTTTCTATAATTCACTATATACAGACGTTATATATAAGTATCTACATGTTTTGTTCACCATAACTGTACATCTAAGCTTGTATGGTGAGTAAAGGCACAAAGACGTAGGACCTCACACAGTCAGCTGATGGCTGCCGCCCTCAAGGCCAGACGCACTAATATTTCTCCTCCAACAATACTGTGTGGTGTTATTATGCTATATATCTTATATACAGATATTATATATAAGTATTTACATGTTTTGTTCACCATAACTGTACATCTAAGCATGTATGGTGAGTAAAGGCACAAAGACGTAGGACCTCACACAGTCAGCTGATGGCTGCCGCCCTCAAGGCCAGAGGCACTAATATTTCTCCTCCAACAATACTGTGTGGTGTTATTACGCTATATACACACATTATATATAAATATCTACCTGTTTTATTCACCATACTTGTACAATAAACTGGTATGGTGCCCAAAGACCATCGTGGTAACCAGTAAACAACATGGTCGTCTGCACGGTGGCGTCGTGCAGACGACGCCACCGCCCTCACCAAAATGGCGGCTCCAAACCTTCTCTTGCTGTTTATACCCTCTATACACACGTTATATATAAGTATCTACATTTGTGTTCACTATAGAGAACCACTAAGCTGGTACGCTGAGTGCAGTCAATAAAAGGTGGCCACACACAGCCAGAAGACATCGCCACCATCCTCCCTCCCACAGCTTACTCCTCCCTCCAAGGCGCACAGCACTAAATATCACCACAATCCTGCTATTATCAGAACCCTGGTCAGTTTTATCACAGTCAGGGGTCTTCTGTAATAATATCATCGCTACATAATAGCGTGAACAAGTATATTTTGGCATTTTTAGGCGATGCTGTGGTCAAGCTGAACAGCAGTGCTGTTAGCTCATGCTGCGTGCATCAGGCTTGGTTGCTCACTCAATACTGAGGCCAATAACACCCGGGAGTTTGGCCCACGATTTTTTTTAAATGGCGTCTGTTTACAAGAGCCCTGATGAAGGTGTGGTGAACCCCGTATATCCGCGGGCCGTTTAAATTTTGCGTAGTACTCCAACACATCATATAACGTGATGCGCAGTTGACTGGAACAACGTCCAACACGTTATATGACGTGATGCGCACTTTAAGGGTTAACCAGTGTTGGACGGGTCCACTTGGGGCAGTTATAGCACATTACGTAGCCCGCCAGGAGGAAAAAAAACTCACAATAATTTTGAAGGAAACTTCAGCCTGTGCACATTGCTTTTAAGAAACTTATTTATTTTGTTATTACATAATTACAAGTACTTATTTCATTTGTTTTTGGCTATGATTAATTGTTCCAAAATTAATTTTAATTCCTGTACCAAGGTGGTCCCTCCCGACGCTCCCTTCCCTCCTCCTGACACCACCCACCCACCCCACCCCCTCCTCCACCATGCGTCTAGAGCCACAGGCAGACGTGATTAATACTGTACGACCGAATTTTCATCCGGCCAAACCAACTTTTATCCGGTTCCTGTAGCCATTTTGGCCGGATATTGAGAACTTATCCGGTCACGATTTTCGCCGTATAAGGGCATTTTCCAGATGTTCGAATCCTGGATAATCGCGAGGTTACAGTATTCAATTGTAAATGGCTTTTCGCTCAAGCGTTTAACTTAGGAATATTTGATTACACATACGATAACAGATCACTCATGTTGTAATTTTGTTCACGATGCAATTCTACATCGAACAAAGCAGCAGCAGATCGATTTGGTGATGGCATTTCCAATTGATTTAGAACTTTGTTTGCGAATTCTAAGCACAAATCTTCAATCATTATCAACGCTTTGTTGTAGATTTCTGCTGTGAAATCCAAGTTCATATTTGAATTTTCCTTCATATTCAACAGATAATATCTTCAACCATGTGCGATTTATATTTCTCCCTTAACTCTGTTGGAGATGAAGGAGAGCAGGCAGTCAGTATGATTGCAAACTGCATAAATTTGATTTGGATGTAACGTGTTGGACGCGTCATTAACCCTCAAACCGCGCATATCATATATAAATGATATCAGTGACAAAACCGAAACCGCGCACATCATTTATATATGATTTCGTGTCTAGCGCTATAATTTAAACACCCCGCCTGGGATAGGGGCAGCTATAGTACAGCCACGACCGATAGTTGCCAGATGCCACCTAGAAAAAAAATCCAGGCCAACATTCATGGGTGTTACAGCGTCAGTATTGAGCAAGCCACCAAGGCTGGCGCATGCAGCACGAGCTCACAGCACCGCTGTTCAGCTTGTGACCACAGCATCGCCTACAAATACCATAATATATATGATACTGCTATTATTTAGCAGTGATAGTATTACTGAAGCCCCCTGACTGTGATAAAACTGACCAGGATTCTGATAATAGCAGGATTGTGGTGATATTTAGCGCTGTGCTCCATGGAGGGAGGCGTAAGGCTGTGCGAGGGAGGGTTGTGGCGTCGTCTTCTGACTGTGTGTGGCCACCATTTATTGACTGCACTCACCATACCAACTTAGTGGTTCTATATGGTGAACACAAATGTAGATACTTATATATAACGTGTGTATAGAGTGTGATAACAGCGAGAGGAGTAGGTTGGGAGCCGCCATTTTGGTGAGGGAGGAGCGTCGTCTGCACGTCTTGGCATGGTGTTTACTGATGGCCACTATGGTCTTTGGGCACCATACCAGCTTATTTGTTCAGGTATGGTGAATAAAACAGGTAGATACTTATATATAATACAGTGGAACCTCTATTAACGAGTTTAATCCGTTCTGGCACCGAGCTCGTTACCTGGAAAACTCGTCTTAAGAAACAAATTTCCCCATTTAAAATAAAGGAAATAAGTTTAATCCGTTCCACTCCCAAAAACTTCCATACTTGTATGACTTTTTTTATGTAAATATAATACTGCACATGTAAATATAAATGTTTTGTTGTAGTGTTTTAATGTTTACCTTATGAAGAGTAGTTGCTGGCTTGAGGGAGATGATGGAGAGGTGGAAAGGAGGAGAGGAGTTATGGTGTGGAAGGAGAATCCACCTCTGAGTCAGGCGGACTCTCTCTTCTTGGAAATTTCACCCAAATTTCATTTCAAATGTCACACAAGGATGCGTTAGACCAGTACCAAATAAAAAACTACGTCGATTACACTCGTTGTGTCAACTATATAATGGTCTTACCATGAAGATACAATGCAATGCCGTTTTCCCAAATAGGCAATGTGGTTATTAGAGAAAACGGAAATTTCATGGCAAACATGTATACACTCCCCAAGTCGATCAGATAAGAATTGGATTTTATAGAAATAATTGCTCAAATGACGCTTGAGCGCGGTGTTTGGGTGCATTCAAGAGAAAAAAGTGTCACGTTCGACATATACCTGCGAAAGTGATAACACTTTCACAAAGTGTTATCACAAAGTGATAAATTAATTAAACATTTTCACACACCGGGTTGTCACTGCTTTATCAGGGCAACTTTTCCAAGAATGCGTTCACCTTTCCAAACATTCCAAACAATTCCCTGATCTCAGTGGAAGAGACAGCATCCTCCCTTACCTCCTCATTCCCTTTCTAATGGTGTAAATTGTTGATGAGGACCTGCCATACTCCCTTGTGAGATCAGTCACACAGACACCACACTCATGCTTTGCTATAATTTCCTTCTTTAAATCCACAGTAATTGTGTCTTACTTCCTCTTGACAACACTATCTTTAGCAAGCAGCTTCTTTGGAGACATCGTGTGTTACAAATTGTAGTCGCAAAACTACTAAAAACCCAAAGAAAAGCTCAAATAAATCCAGAGGGATGCTTGTCGTGTGCGATACAACAACAACACTGGCGTCGGAGGCGTCCGAGAATTTGCGAGAACCCACGAGATGCTAGAAAGCACCATGTGGTTTTGCTCGTTAATAGAGGCGAGCTCGTCAATAGAGACAAATTTGCTGCAAGTGGCTTGCTCGTTACTGGAAAAACTCGTTAATAGAGCCACTCGTTAATCGAGGTTCCACTGTATGTGTATATAGCGTAATAACACCACAAACAATATTGTTGAAGGACAAATATTAGTGCGTCTGGCCTTGAGGGCGGCCGCCGATCAGCTGACTGTGTGAGTAGCTACGTCTTTGTGGCCTTTACTCACCATACAAGCTTAGATGTACAGTTATGGTGAACAAAACATGTAAATACGTATATATAACGTCTGTGTATAGTGAATAAATACAGAAAGAGTATTGTAAGAGGTGAATGAGGGTGAGTGAGGTGGTGTTGAGGGAGGGAGTGGCTCGCTGGTGTTTGGCGGTCACTCCTCGTTGCTTTTTGACTCACAAGACCAACTTAGTAGTTCGTTATGGTGTACAAAACATGCAAATACTTATATATAACCTGTGTATATAGTGTAACAACAGCAAAACTATTTGTTTACTGTTTTATGAACATAATAATTGAATCACTAATATGCACACCATAATTTTGAGTACAGCGATGGTTCACACATTTTATAATATAAATATACCACAATTCACTGTATGGAATAATATTACTGCAAAAAAACTAAGAAAAAATCAATCAAAGACATTGAAATAATTAGGTAATAATATATTTGTGGCAACTGCCGTCTGACAGCTCGGGCGGAGTAGACCTCATCTGGCGAAGGCTCTGCCAACGCCCCTTTTTTGCCACACTTCCCTACCCTATTGCGGCTAAAATATGCCACCTACGATTTTTTGTTATTTTTTCCGTGATCAGGGAACAAAAATGAACACTTCTATAAGACGAAAGAATTTTTTGGAATTTTTTTTTTTTGTTGCGCCTGTGGGTGTGAATTCCATTTGGGCCCCTAGCGGTTTGAGGGTTAATGCATACATCCCAGTGTCGGTCGTTCTCCAATAAATTTCCAGCTTGACAGGCACTACAGAATGTGGCATGTGTTACGCCGTTGACAAATCTCAGTGGCTGAAAAGATGTTGGACCTGGCACATTTACCAACAGCATGCGAAGAAAGAAGCCTTCATCTTGATTGGGATGCATGGTGTATAGTCTGCCTATCGTAGTTTATTTGAATATGCCAGGTTGTCCGTCGACTCGGTCTCCTCGTTTGCGTCGTTCAGATGATTTTCTACTGGCATTCCATGCGTAATACGTATGCACTTCCGAATACAGCAGTGTTTTCGCAAACTAGTCATTTTGACATAACGTGAAGAAAGTAGTTAACGTTGTAGCCGATGGATTCATAGCTGTTTGTTGTACATTTGCAGCTTTGAAATAAACATGTTGTCCATTTTCTTGTTTTCAAAACAGAAATAAAAAACACTAAAGAAATCTTTCAATTCAAACACAGATCAATCGACACAGCTCAATTTCACCATCAATTGCACTGAAAAATAAGAACAATTAAAAATATGAAATGAAAAACAATGAAAAAAGAAACAAATAAGCTACAGAGCACCACTTGGTTTCCGAACTTTAGTTATCCGAAACTTCCAGTTTCCCAATTGGCGTTGGGGAGTCATGCTACCCGAACAAAGTTCGGGTAGCATGACCCCTTCCTACCTGAACAAAGTTCGGGTAGGAAGGGGTCCGCCAAGCGTCACGCCGACTTGTGGTGGTGGGTGGGAGATGGTCCAGTTTGTCCACTGTGACTTCACAGATTCACGTCCTATTATTCCTATTATTTTGAATTGCCATAAGGCTGGAATGTTCATTCTGTGCTTTTGTTTTACAAATCTGCACAATCAATAAACATCTGTGCACCATGTCAGCTCCAAATGCACGCATTGCGTTAGTGATGGCTGACCGGTGGGTGGATAATGGGGGAGCTTAGGTGGGAGGCAGTATGAGAGAGGGGGAGAATTAGTCAGAAAGGGAGGGAGAGATGCTAGGAGGGAGGGGGAGGTAGGGAGAGATGCTAAGAGGTAGGCAGGAAGGGACAGAAGTAGTGAGAATTAGGGAGGGAAAAGGCAGGCTGGCAGGCACAGGCTGGCTGGCAGGCAGGCAGGCAGGCAGGCAGGCAGGCAGGCAGGCAGGCAGGCAGGCAGGCAGGCAGGCAGGCAAGCAGGCAGGCAGGGAGTGAGTGGTAGTCACGTGGTTGAACCGCGTGACCTTTAAAAGAGTATGGGATGTAGGGGGGGTGGGTGGTTTGTCGGTGGTGGGGGCGAGACCGGCTCATTCCCGAAGATAAGCCTAACACACTCTACCCGTTAGCATGATGGCAGGGAGGGAGGGAGGCAGGCTGGCTGGCTGGCTGGCTGGCTGGCTGGCTGGGAGGGAGGGAGGGAGGGAGGGAGGGAGGGAGGGAGGGAGGGAGGGAGGCAGGCAGGCAGGCTGGCTGGCTGGCTGGCTGGCTGGCTGGCTGGCAGGCAGGCAGGCAGGCAGGCAGGCTGGCAGGCTGGCAGGCAGGCTGGCAGGCTGGCTGGCAGGCAGGCAGGCTGGCAGGCAGGCAGGCAGGCAGGCAGGCAGGCAGGCAGGCAGGCAGGCAGGCAGGCAGGAAGTGATATATGGGTGTTGAAGTGAACCGTGAACCATGTGACCTTTGAGAGTGTGTGTATGTATGGGTTTCGGGTGGGGGGTGGGGGAGGTGTGTTGGTGGTGGGGGAGGGACCGGCTGACTCCGTAAGCCTAACCACACTCCACAGACCTGTGACCCAGATTTGTTTCTTAAATGTACAGCACATCATCGTATATTTTTGGCAGGATGTTCCTGCAGGCTGGCAGGAAACATCCAGAGGATGTTTGCCAGACGTCTTAATAATCAGTTAGGAACAATTAAGGACTTTTATAAAGCGGATCAGAACTTCACTTATTGGTGAGTACAAACAAAATACGGTCGCATTTACGCTATGAACCTGTCAATTTTTTCCTCTAGAGTTTTTTTTATAAATTTTTCGGAAAAATTTCTTTTTACATTTCTAGTTTATTTTACCCCTCTATTTCTCGTTTACAAACTTACATGTTAACCGACGGGTCTTGTCCCCAAGGGGTTCGGAAACCAAGTGGTGCACTGTATACCCACGAAATGAACAGTATGGTAAACAACACAGCTCAATTCCAATGCAACGTCACACAAAATAATTAAATCAAAATGAAAATAAATAAAAATCTATGAAAATTCAATTTATCAATGCAATCGGAAACAATGAAATGGAATCATAACATATTTTGTATATCGTGTGTTGCTCTTGCATGCAACTGATGGCGCTGTTTTTCAAAAAACGCATGTTTTTACCTGTCACAGGTGCGGCACCTAAACAGTAGGTACATAAAAACACGTATGTATTCGAATGGAACGTTGTGTTAAAATTTCAAAGCAATTAGTGAAGAACTTTCAGAGATTACAGCTTGTGTTGCTCTTACGTCCTACAAATGGCGCTGTTTTTAAAAGAAAACATGTTGTTTTCCTGTCACAGGTGAGGCATGTATATAGTAGGTATGTAAAAACACTTGCCTATTTGAATGCAATGTTGTGTCAAAATTTCAAAGCAATCAGTAAAGAGGTTTCGAAGATTTCCCTCATATGAAAAACACCCGAAAAACACTGCTTTTCAAAAAAGCTTTTTTTTTTCCTGTCACAGATGTGACATCTATATAGTATGTATATAAAAACCCGCTCGGATGCAAAGGGAACGTTGTGTGAAAATTTCAAGGCAATCGGTGAAGAACTTTTGGAGATTAGTGATTTTGAACAAACGAACATTTCCATTTTTATTTATATAGATGTGTGTATATAGTGTAATAACACCACAAACAGTATACAGTGGTACCTCACATAACGACCACCCCGAAAGGCGAACATTTTGGGTAACGAATGGCCCGATCGGCGTCAAAGCGTCCTGTATGGCGAACGCTCATTTGAGTAACGTCAACACCACATGGTGGTGTCGCACTGCTTCTTGCACATTCTCAGACGCCTCCGACGATGCACATAAATTATGTTGTTCTTTTTTTCCTATTGCATTTGACACTGCTCACGTCTCCTCTTCCCACCACTCCTCCACACTACACAACAAACTTCAACGCCTGATCTCCAACAGTCCTTGGGCCAAATACTCTCTCTCTCTCTCTGACTGTGTTACCAACCTTTCATCCTACTCTCTTTCTAAGCACCAGCAAGTACTTCTTGGCCTTGGTCTGTCTTTTGCTACTTTCCCTGGCCCACGCTGTGGCATTATCTCATTAGTTCCTTTGACAGGTTTGTCAATTCTAACTAGTACTCTTTCGGACCTATCTGCCTTTAGAGGGGCCCTTATCCCTGTTCTTGACAGTTTGTTTTCTAAAAATCACCACCTTCCTCGTCGCTTTCAGCTTGCCCTTGCCTCCCTGAAATCTAACAACTCTATTCTTATCCTTCCTTCTGACAAAGGCAATTCGGTGGTTGTCCTTGACCATGAAGACTACCTCCAAAAAGCAGATGTCTTGCTCTCTGACTCTCGCACTTTATGCTCCTCCGACTTCTAATCCTTTGGATCGCCTCAAAACTTCCTTTAACCGCAAACTAAGACAGCTCTCTAGTCTTTGTCCTCCTGACTTTGATCTCATTAAACGTTTCCGTGTCATCTGCCCTTCTCTTCCTTATTTCTATGGTCTTCCTATGACTCATAAACCTGGTGTTCCTCTTCGTCCTATCATTTCTTCATGGGGGCTGTCAGCTATCCTCTTGTCTCCTGGCTTGCTAAAACCCTGACGCCTTACCTTGGCACTTTTTCCCCTGCCCACCTTCGTCACTCTCAGGACTTCATAGAAAAACTGCGCCTGCAACCCTCTTGTAAGATGCTTAGTCTTGATGTCGACTCTCTGTTTACTAATGTTCCGCTCGATGACGTTCTCTCTTTCCTTAGACAGAAGGCGTCAGAGGGCCTTCTTCCTCTCCCGCTTCCCACTGACGTTTTCCTTGATCTCATTAGACTCTGTGTTGACTCTAACTCTTTCTCTTTCAATGGTAAATATTACACTCAAACTTTCGGTGTTGCTATGGGTTCCCCTCTCTCCCCTGTTCTTGCTAATTTCTACATGGAATACTTCGAAACTGTTCGTCTTCCTTCTATTGATACTCGTCCCTCTCTCTGGCTTCGCTATGTTGATGACATTTTTGCTTTATGGCCTCATGACCTTAGTCTTTTCCAGCCTTTCCTCTCCTCTCTTAACAATCTGGCTCCTATCCATTTCAAAGTTGAGTGGGAATCTAATTCTCTCCTTCCTTTTCTTGACGTTCACGTTCACAGCTGTGTGTCCGGGTTCTCTTTCTCTGTCTACCGCAAACCCATGCACAGTGGCATGTACATTCACTTCTTTTCCTACCATCCTCCTTCTGTTAAAAAAGTGTCTTCGTCTTTCTCTTCCTCCGCGTTCTACGCATCAGCGACCCTCAGTTTCTTGATTCTGAAATTGCCCTTATCTACAAATCATTCTCCCGCCTTGGTTACCCTTTGCATTTCATCAACTGTGCCTACTCTCAAGCTAAACAAAATTTCTTTCATCCTAAACCTGCTTCCAACACTAGTAGCACTGTACTATGCCTTCCCTTCATATCTGAACTCAAAACTTTTACCAATACCTTTCGTCCTCTTGACATTAAGCTCGCCTTTCGACAAACTAACACACTTCGTAGCAATCTAGTTCACACTGCTCCTCCTGCTTCTAATGCTGCTGGTGTCTACTCTATTTCCTGTTCGTCTCGTCCTCTCCAATACTTTGGCGAAACTGGCCGTACACTGAATGACAGACTTAAAGAACACAAGAGAAGTGTTAAGTCTGCAGACACTAACAATGCTCTCTTCTGCCATGTGAGGGATTCTAATCATCCCATTGATTGGTCTTCCTCCAAAATAATCTTTCCTGCCTCTACTCTACACAGACGCCGTCTTAATGAATCGGCTCTAATACACAATGTACCCAACATGAACTTGAGTCCTGGCTTTGTTGCTGTGGACTCTTCCCTTTCACAGCATATACTCAAATGCTCTAATCTTTCTAACAAACGTGACCTTACATAAGCTTACCCTTTCCATTTACCTTTCTTTCTCTTTCCTTTCTCTCTCTTTTCTCTCTTTTTTCTGTTTATTGTCTTCTTCTACGTTCCCTCGCTTTCCTCTTCTCATTATTTTCTCCTTCTCTTACGGTGGTTATAATAGGAACTGCCTCGTATAGGCCAATAGGCCCTCTGCAGTTCCTGCTACTAGCCCCTCCTACACCTTTGCTCCTCATCTCTCGTGCCTATTTATTGCCTGTCTCTACTTCCTCATCACAATCGACTTGAGAATGGTCCAAGATGGACCGAAATGTCGTCGTCCCTTCATATTCTAGTATGTGGTCTGGTCATCTTATGTTGTTCTTGTTTAAAGATACTAATGATGCTGGGATATAAAGGGGTGACTGCTGAGATGTTACAAAGCATTGACGTTTTTGTAGAAAAAAAGAAATGAAATTTCTGATATACAACAAATGTCAAAAAGGTTCATTCGGTGTTCGGCAGGTAGGCTGCTCCATTATAACAACCTTTCTTTATTTCAAATGTGTTCCATTTGTTTTGTATTTGTCATTTACGTCTCAATAATGGAGCAGCCTACCTTACATACACTGAATAAACCATTATGACATTTTCCTTTCTTCAAATGTGTTCAATATTTATTTTTCCATTTGTCTTATAGCAAAAGGTTCGTTTGGTGGTCGGCAGGTAGGCTGCTTCATGTTTCTTACATACACAAAACGTAAATAATAAAAAACAATGAAGAATTTTGAAAACAAGAACAAATGTCAAAAAGGTTTGTTCGGTGGTCTACAGGTAGGCTGCTCCACGTTTCTTAAAAAAAAAAAAAAATAAAAGAACTGTTGAAACAATTTGAAAAATGAACAAATGCCATAAAGGTTCGTTCAGTGTTTGTCAGGTAGGCTGCTCCATTATTGAGACGTAAGTGACAAATACAAAACAAATGGAACGCATTTGAAACAAAGAAAGATTGTCATAATGGAGCAGCCTACCTGACAAACACTGAACGAACCTTTTGCTATAACAAATATGATAGACTAGGGCTGCTGGCTGGTTTAGTACTGAGTGAGCAACCATTTGTGACACACGTGCCTCTGGCTCCCAAACACCTGTCCTACACGGTGTTGAAAGATTGCGCTCAGTCGGTGAAATTCAGACCTTATTGTTTGAAGAACATAAGGATCATAATATTGGTGAAGTTAGGCGCAATAAGGACTTAACACAACGGTCGGATGCAAGTGATACAGCAAGCGTATCCAGTTGTAGCTCTGAACCTTATATAACCCCCTCACAGTGTTCAAGAAAGAACTGGATAAGCACCTCCAAAGGTTATCTGATCAACCAGGCTGTGACTCATACGTCAGGCTGCGAGCAGCCGCGTCAAACAGCCTGGTTGATCAGTCCAGCAACCAGGAGGCCTGGTCGATGACCGGGCCGCGGGGACGCTAAGCCCCGGAAGCACCTCAAGGTAACCTCAAGGCAAGGTTAGGAGCCCCACCCTTGCCATCTCCAATTTATATAGATGATACATAGATGAATCCTTTTCTGCGTTCAGTGATGATGCATCTGATACGAGTAGCATAGATGAACAGTGTTAGCGGCTTCCATGGTGGTGTTTTCCATACATATTTTCAAGAATACCTGAATCTCTTCCTGACTGACACTCTTTGAGGCTAGCTGAATCTCTTCCTGTGTGGGACCTTACAAAGCGATCTTTTCAAGACTACCTTACAAATTGAACTTTTCCTATAATCGTTTCAATACTACCTTATGCTTTACAAACTTGGCTACATACCACCTACAAGTACTAAAGCCAAGAGTGCACGCAAGTGCATTATTTGCAAGCACACAGAACGATGAAACAGGAAGCAAAAATCTATCTGTAACTGGCGCAACGAGAGCAAAGTCGTGCTGTGTACCATGGACTACTTCATTGATTATTATGCACCTCCAAAGTACTGAGTGTGTAATACAGTGTGTTACTGTGTAAATAGTATGTGAAACTGTACATATTGTAATTTTAGTGAATTTTTACCACGTAATATTATGACTAAACATTTATTGTGGACACATTACTGACACATGTATCACAGTTCCATGGAAAATTATGAACATTCTACTGTATACATATTGTAAAGGTCACAAATATGCATCATATACGATATAGGAAATAAATAAAACCGCATTGGAAATTACATAGAAAAAATATTTGAAAATATATTTGTGGCAACACGCGGTGCTTGAATGGCCCCCGCGACCGTGTCTGGGAGCTCCACACACGCGCGACCAGCCCCTGATGATGTCACAGCGCACCTTGTCCACGTCCTCACAGCCAAAGTGGAATTTGGTAATTATTTTTACATAGATATGTTCAGGGAAGGGAATTTATCATTTTACAAAGGAAAATTATTTTTTGGGAACATTTGATGTCATGCACGCTGGGGGGAATTTCACAATAAACACAGTGCATCACAATGGTTAAATGGGAATATTCGTTTTGTATGAAGTCCGTTTCACATGACGAACATGGAACGGATTAAATTCGTTATTCGAGGTACCACTGTATTTGAAGGAGAAATGTTAGTGCGTCTGGCCTTGAACCACTGAGAGAGGGAGGGGAACATCAGTTGTGTGGCACCACTTGTTACTGTCTGCCGTCACCAAACAAGCTTAGTGGCTCGCTATGGTAACACCCTTGGGAAAGAGTGATCATGTCATGTTAGACATTAAATATGCCTTAAGATATCACCTAGAAGAAAATGGGGACATTGAAACAGTCGATAAACTTGATTTCAAGAGAGGACACTATGGAGAACTTCAAAAAAATGTTAATGAGTGTAATTGGCCAGACTTGTTGCTAGCCAGGTTACGTAAATGAGATGTATGCCAAATTTTGCAAAATATAGGATGAAGGCGCACTAACATTCATACCTAAACAGAGATGCAGGGCCAGAAAACAGGATTGGTTCAACAGAAATTGCAAGAGGGCCAGAGACCAAAAGACACAAAAATGGAATCAATATAGGAAGAGGCCTAACCCTCAAATATACCAGTGAAACAAAGATACGAGAAACAATTACACAGCAACTACAAGGAGAGAAGCAGAAAGAAATTTTGAAAAAGGGATAGCGGACAAATGAAAAACAGAAATAGGCCTATTCTACAAATTCATAAACAACAAATTGCAGGTAAAGGATAATATCCAGAGGTTGAAAATGGGAAACAGATTCTCAGAAAATGATAAGGAAATGTGTGAAACATTAAACGAAAAGTTCCAAAGTGTGTTTATACAAAATGAAATCTTCAGAGAACCAGACATAATAAGACTTCCAGAGAACAACATAGAGCATATAGAATTGTCTAGAGACCAAGTGGAAAATATGCTCAAGGAGCTAAGAACAGAGCAGTTGGCCCAGATGGAGTTTCATCATGGGTTCTGAATGTGCATCTGAGCTCAACATTCCACTTCACCTGATTTTTCAGGCATCCCTGTGTACAGGAGTTGTAGCAGATGCGTGGAAAAAGGCCAACAGTTCCAATCTACAAAAGTGGTGGCAGGGAACTCCCCCTCAATTATAGACCCGTATCTTGACAAGTGTAATAGTCAAAACACCTGGAGACAAACGATATAAAATCAGACCATCAGTATGGTTTTCAGTCTGGAAGATCCTGTGTAACAAATTTACTCAGTTTCTATGATCGAGCCACAGAGATTTTACAGGAAAGAGATGGTTGGATTGACTGCATCTATCTGGACCTAAAAAAAGGCTTTCGGCAGAGTTCCACATAAGAAATTGTTCTGGAAACTGGAACACATTGGAGGGGTGACAGGTAAGCTGCTAACATGGATGACAAAATTTTTGATCGAAAAATGAGGGCAGTAATAAGAGGAAGTGTATCGGACTGGAGAAATGTCACAAGCGGAGTACCACAGGGTTCAGTTCTTGCACCGGTAATGTTCATTGTCTACATTAACGCTCTACCAGATGGAATACAGAATTATATGAACATGTTTGCTGATGATGCTAAGATAATAGGGAAGATAAGTAACTTAGACGAGTGTCAATCCTTCATGAAGACCTGGACAGAATAAGTATATGGAGCACCGCTTGGCAAATGGAATTTAATGTAAATAAATGACATGTTATGGAATGTGGAGTAGGAGAACATAGACCTCCCCCCCCACACAACCTATAAATTATGTGAGAAATTTTTAAAGAAGTCTGATAAAGAAAGAAATCTAGGGGTAGTTCTAGATACAAACTATCACCTGAGGATCACATTAAGAACATTGTGTGAGGGGCCTATGCTACACTTTCTAACTTCAGAATTGCTTTTAAATACATAGATGTGAAATATTAAACAAACTGTTCACAACTTGTTAGAGCAAAGCTGGAATATTCAGCGATTGTATGATGCCCATATCTTAAGAAGCACATCAACAAACTGGAAAACGTGCAAAGACATGGCACTAAGTGGCTCCCAGAACTGAAGGGCAAGAGCTACGAGGAGAGATTAGAAGCATTAAATATGCCAAAACTAGAGGACAGAAGGAGAAGAGGTGATATGATCACTACGTACAAAATAATAACAGGAATTGATAAAATTGATAGGGAAGATTTCCCAAGACCTGGAACCTCAATAACAAGAGGTCATAGATTTAAACTAACTGAACACAGATGCCGAAGAAATATAAGAAAATTCACTTTTGCAAACTTAGTGGTAGACGGTTGGAACAAGTTAGGCGAGAAGGTGGTGGAGATCAGGACCGTCAGTAATTTCAAAGCGTTATATGACAAAGTGCTGGGAAGAGGGGACACCACGAGCATAGCTCTTATCCTGTAACTACACTAAGGCAATTATACTTAGGTAATTACAAATGTAGATACTTATATATAACATATATATTGTGTAATAACAGCAAAAGGAGTGTTGGGAGAAGCCATATTGGTGAGGGAGGTGGCATCATCTTCCTGACTTGTCATGCTGTGTCAGGGTGGCCACTATGCTCTTTGTGCACTATGGCAGCTTAGATGAACGCGTAAGAAGTTTTTGAGAGAGTGAGTGACGAGTGCCTGGTGTGTGGTGGCCCCTTCTCGTTGCTTTTTGACTCACCATATCAACTTTGTGGTTCATTACGGTGAACAAAACATGCAGATACAGTACTTGTATATAACCTGTGTGTATATAGTGTAATAACTGCAAAAGCATTTGTTCATTGTTTTATGAACATAATTGAATCAATAATATGCACACCATAATTTTGAATGCAGCAATGATCACACATTTTATTATATAAATATATCACACTACACACTATTGAATAATATTACTGCAAAAAAACTAAGAAAAAATCAGAGACAAATATAATAATATCTTTGTGGCAACTCCTGCCTGACAGCTGGGGCGAAGCAGACCACCTCCGATGCTTGCTCTGTCAACACCTCTTTTTTTTGCCAGACTTTCCCCCGCCCTATTGCGGCCAAAATATGCCACTTACAATTTTTTTTATTATTTTTCCCGTGCTCAGGTAACACAAATGAACATTTTTTTAGGACAAAATAATTTTTATATTTTTTTTGTTGCGCCTGTGGGTGTTGTAAGCCAAATAGCGCAAAGCAGCTTAGGGGTTAAAGAATGCATGGAATAAAATTCTGAGTCCGGTACCTGGTCTAGAATGAAGATGACTGTGCTTTTGAGGGCTTTGATAATGCAATTTTTGAGGCATTCATTGATGCAAGTGAGGAAGATTTACAACTTTCTGATGAGAATCAGTGGTTAGATAATGATACTGATGATCCAGGTTATAGTGAATTAACTGATGATGAGATTATCCAGTGTGTTACTGGTAATAATGATGAGGATGTGGAAGAGAAAGATGATAGTGCGTTACCTATTCCATATGCTGCATCATTGCAAAAGGTTAATGATCTGCTTGAATTGGTTGCTGTAACTGATAATGAAGAGCTGACAGATTATTACCACCACCTAAAGGACATGAAAGATATTATAATGAAGCTCATAACAAAGAAACAAACTAAGATTCAAAAGTTTATGGTACGGTTTCACAGTAGGCCTACAGGACCAGCACCCAGCACTAGCAAGGACTCACCTTCTGAGGATGCCCAGGCAACTGGACCAGCACCCAGCACTAGCAAGGACTCACCTTCCAAGGATGTCCAGGCCACTAGACCAGCACCCAGCACTAGCAAGGACTCACCTTCTGAGGATGCCCAGGCCACTAGACCAGCACCCAGCACTAGCAAGGACTCATCTGCTGAGGATGCCCAGGAAACTGGATCAGCACCCAGCACTAGCAAGGACTCACCTGCTGAGGATGCCCAGGCAACTGGACCAGCACCCAGCACTAGCATGGACTCACCTTCTGAGGATGCCCAGGCCACTGGACCAGCACCCAGCACTAGCAAGGACTCACCTTCCAAGGATGCCCAGGCCACTGGACCAGCACCCAGCACTAGCAAGGACTCACCTTCCAAGGATGCCCAGGCAACTGGACCAGCACCCAGCACTAGCAAGGACTCACCTTCTGAGTATGCCCAGGCCACTGGACCAGCACCCAGCACTAGCAAGGACTCACCTTCTGAGGATGCCCAGGCCACTGGACCAGCACCCAGCACTAGCAAGGACTCACCTTCCAAGGATGCCCAGGCAACTGGACCAGCACCCAGCACTAGCAAGGACTCACCTTCTGAGGATGCCCAGGCCACTGGACCAGCACCCAGCACTAGCATGGACTCATCTGCTGAGGATGCCCAGGCCACTGGACCAGCACCCAGCACTAGCAAGGACTCATCTGCTGAGGATGCCCAGGCAACTGGACCAGCACCCAGCACTAGCAAGGACTCATCTGCTGAGGATGCCCAGGCAACTGGACCAGCACCCAGCACTAGCAAGGACTCATCTGCTGAGGATGCCCAGGCAACTGGACCAGCACCCAGCACTAGCAAGGACTCACCTTCCAAGGATGCCCAGGCAACTGGACCAGCACCCAGCACTAGCAAGGACACACTTTCCAAGGATGCCCAGGCAACTGGACCAGCACCCAGCACTAGCAAGGACACACCTTCTGAGGATGCCCAGGCAACTGGACCAGCACCCAGCACTAGCAAGGACACACCTTCTGAGGATGCCCAGGCAACTGGACCAGCACCCAGCACTAGCAAGGACTCACCTTCCAAGGATGCCCAGGCAACTGGACCAGCGCTAGCAAGGACTCACCTTCCAAGGATGCCCAGGCCACAGGACCAGCACCCAGCACTAGCAAGGACTCATCTGCTGAGGATGCCCAGGCAACTGGACCAGCACCCAGCACTAGCAAGGACTCACCTTCCAAGGATGCCCAGGCAACTGAACCAGCATCCAGCACTAGCAAGGACTCACCTTCTGAGGATGCCCAGGCAACTGGACCAGCACCCAGCACTAGCAAGGACTCACCTTCCAAGGATGCCCAGGCCACTGGACCAGCACCCAGCACTAGCAAGGACTCACCTTCCAAGGATGCCCTGGCAACTGGACCAGCACCCAGCACTAGCAAGGACTCATCTGCTGAGGATGCCCAGGCAACTGGACCAGCACCCAGCACTAGCATGGACTCATCTGCTGAGGATGCCCAGGCCACTAGACCAGCACCCAGCACTAGCAAGGACTCACCTTCCAAGGATGCCCAGGCAACTGGACCAGCACCCAGCACTAGCAAGGACTCACCTTCTGAGGATGCCCAGGCAACTGGACCAGCACCCAGTACTAGCAAGGACTCACCTTCTGAGGATGCCCAGGCCACTGGACCAGCACCCAGCACTAGCAAGGACTCACCTTCTGAGGATGCCCAGGCAACTGGACCAGCACCCAGCACTAGCAAGGACTCACCTTCCAAGGATGCCCAGGCAACTGGACCAGCACCCAGCACTAGCATGGACTCATCTGCTGAGGATGCCCAGGCCACTAGACCAGCACCCAGCACTAGCAAGGACTCATCTGCTGAGGATGCCCAGTATTATAGACTGTGGGTTGGTTGGTGTAGTCGTCGTTGATCCTCCTCTACGGACAACCCAACCCACAACTCGGTAGAGTGCTTATACTAGGAGATCACCCTTGGCGCTTCTGGCTCTTGGAGAGGGGCTCAACGTCACACGTTCAGGGGATGCGGCTCCAACACTTAGCCTCGTCGTCACGTGCACACACCCACTCGAGCCGCTGTGACTCCCCACTCTCTCCTTATGAGATATGATCTCCTCAATCCCCCTATGACTTACTAGTATTACCTCCTACCCTGTCCACAGCAGTGGTTCATGGTTCTTTCTCTCTCTCTCTCTCCTTCTTTACTACCTCCTGGGAAGCCTCACTAGGACAAGGGCAAACACCAGCAAGTTGTGACACATTTACTGAAGAAAGCACATACACGATACATACACACATATAATAATAATGAATCCTATACTCTATAATATCACAATCAGGTTGCACTCCAATACCATCAGAACTCTATTATCAGCTTATCAAGTGGTATCCTACCTCCTGGTTCACCACCTGATACTATTAACTTCCTCAAGTTGGTCAAGCCTACACACTGTTGCACCATCAGCAAGATAACATATATATATAGAAAACCAGCATTTGAATGCAATAACATATACCAGTATAAATGTTCATTGATACTTCAGTATAAAAAAACTCCTTGACGCAAGAATGCCAACAGTCACTCACCTCTCACTGCGTCTTGCACGCTAATGACAACCAAACACTATCAACTCCCTACTAGTAATCCACCAGAACTTCCCCTTCCACCTCTGGAAGTTCACAACCCTAATATCCTTAGGTTCTTCCGGGCTTCACTACCAGGATCCTCTGCAGCTCCTCCAGGCTGCTATCATGAAGTTTCCTTGAGTAACTACGGTGCTTCACCCTTCTGCTAGGTTCCTCCACAGCTCTCTTGGCTGCTACACCATGAAGTTTCCCCGAGCAACTATGGTGCTTCTCCACCTCTGCAGAAACACGTGACACTCCTCTTCACTGCTGCTTCTCCTCACAGCTCGAGGTCCTCTGCTCCGCTACCTTGGAGTCTCATCAGCTACTTCATCTGCTGGCTTCGAAGTTCTCAGCAACTTCTTCCCCAAAGACAAACCTGCAACCCATCGACGTTCCAATAAAATGTTCCCCTTTAACACATAAACAAAAATATTCACACAATATGTTTGCCTCAAACCTCTATCTGTTCTCTACATACAGTGAGAGTGGACTCCCCCGTTTTGGGCGGGTCCATACTCCACCTCGCCTGGCGGCGGCGTCCTCACTCGCTGGGAGGGTCTTCCTCCATCCGGAGCCAGGCTCCCTCAGTCGTCCGCCAGCGCTCAGAGAGGACGGACGTCGCTCCGTGTTCCTCCCTCTTCACTCTCCTATTTCAGGCCTTCTGCCTTATTAAAACATGTCTAACTTATAAATAAACATCGCTACTGTCGCTGGGCACACGACCAACTACAATGCAATCACTATGAACTGGCGTTTATCGTGCTTACCACAGATTAATTGGTCGAGGGCGCTTTCCCTCTGACGGCGTCTGGTCAGGGCGCTCCACACAGCCCACAATAATGCCTCCGGGCGGCTTAATATTCACTAATTATCGTCCATGACTTGAGACCACACGTCCCCAGCTCGATTCCACAGCTGGCACGTCTGCACACTTCTCTTCTCTTAGAGATATATCACTAGGGGTTCCCTTCTGACGGGAGCTCAACGAAGCGCGGCTTCCCCCTGCGATGTCTGGCACTCAAGTGAGGTCAAAGTCCTCCAGAAGCGAGCCTCACGCCTCCAGCAAAATGTCCACATCTCCTAGCCAGTCATTTATCTGTTTTCTCCTTCATTGCCCATAATCTCAAACTGTTACACATATCCAAACAACTATTTTACATATGGGTTATCACCTCAATACTTGCTAGACCTTCTAGTTAGGTCAGGCTTGCTGAATAACTCTCAAGAAGGGAGACTCGTTTCTCCTGCAGGCTGAGATCATAACACCAGGCAACTGGACCAGCACCCAGCACTAGCATGGACTCATCTGCTGAGGATGCCCAGGCAACTGGACCAGCACCCAGCACTAGCAAGGACTCATCTGCTGAGGATGCCCAGGCCACTGGACCAGCACCCAGCACTAGCAAGGACTCACCTTCTGAGGATGCTCAGGCAACTGGACCAGCACCCAGCACTAGCAAGGACTCACCTTCCAAGGATGCCCAGGCAACTAGACCAGCACCCAGCACTAGCAAGGACTCACCTTCTGAGGATGCCCAGGCCACTAGACCAGCACCCAGCACTAGCAAGGACTCACCTTCCAAGGATGCCCAGGCAACTGGACCAGCATCCAGCACTAGCAAGGACTCACCTTCTGAGGATGCCCAGGCAACTGGACCAGCACCCAGCACTAGCAAGGACACACCTTCTGAGGATGCCCAAGCAACTGGACCAGCACCCAGCACTAGCAAGGACACACCTTCCAAGGATGCCCAGGCAACTGGACCAGCACCCAGCACTAGCAAGGACACACCTTATGAGGATGCCCAGGCAACTGGACCAGCACCCAGCACTAGCAAGGACACACCTTCTGAGGATGCCCAGGCAACTGTGCAACCCGTTCTCACACAAGACAGCACATATATGACTTAATGCTTAAAGTCAATATGTTGAATATGAATTAGTAAATATGTGATATATTCCCAGTTACTTTTTTTCCAAAGCCCAAACTCTTCCTCACATACCAATTTACGTCTCACAGTACCCGTCCGTCAACCTAGATAGCAGAATAGTCGTGATTGGTTCAATTATAAGGAAAATTGTACTTTTCAGGTCCCACATGGGTTGTGAAATTTACCTACTATTGTCCATGCTCTTAGAATATTATAGATCAGCTACTTCCTATTGAAGGCTCGTAGTTTTGTTTTGAGAAATATTAGTTGTTCTTAGTAAATTATAATAAGCACTAAAAATGATTACATAGAATAACAGTCCTTCACCAATCAATATTATATACCATAGTTTGTGCTTTACAAATCTTTAAAGGATGTTTTGTAGGAACGCTAACAGAAAACGATGGTTCATTGGAATGTCTATGGGGTAAACTAGTGTAAACAGGATGGTATTGTGTCTACTATATCAACTGCAGGATCGGTATATTGTCCACTACCACCTGTTAGGTGAGTAAGGGGTGCAATACCACCCACAGGATGGGTATGAGGGTCACATCCACCCAGAGGATGAGTATGGGGATCACATCCACCCGCAGGAAGGGTATGGGGTCCAATACCACCCAAAGGATGAGTATGGCGTCCACTACAACCCACAGGATGGGTATGGGGCTCCAACCACCCATAAAATGGGTATGGGGTCCAATAACACCCACTGGATATGTATGGCGTCCATTGTCGAGCTCGCAAACCGCAGCATTCATCTCAGAACCATGCCTATTTCACGCAGATTCCTTAATAAACGTAAGAGTTTTATATGTCACAAGAAAGATAGAAATATAAGCTTTATTCTAAATACCTTACCATGGGCATATTTAAATTTAAAGCGAAGATACGTGTACTTTTATAATAGCCGAGCTCCGACCCCGGACAGATCGATCGACCGAGCAACTCTCTCTCAGAACAATGTTTATTTCACGTGAATTCGTTAATAAACATATATGTTTTATATGTCTCAAGAAAGACAGACATATAAGCTTCACTTTAAACACTTTACCATAGACATACTTAAAGTTCTAATGAAGATACATGTATTTTAAAAATTACGGAGCTCCCACCCCGTACAGACTGAACGACAGAGCAACTCTCTCTCAGATCAATGTTTATTTCACGTAAATTCGTTAATAAACACAAATGTTTTATAAGTCTTAAGCAAGATAGAAATAAGAGCTTCATTTTAAATACATTACAATAGACATATTTATAGCTCAAGTGAAGATACATATGTTTTTATAGTAGCACTCAGTAGCTTGTCGGGCATGGAGTGCAGACGCCTACGCACTTGCCGATATATTGTATAATTAACAAGGATTCGCTAATAAAGCCTAAAATCTTATATGCCTCCAGAAAGACCGAGATATGAACATTATTATGATTGCACCAAATGAAATATATCATGTTCGAGGACAAAGATATATCAATTTTAAATTAAGTTTCGACTCTCTCTTGGGTGAGAGAGATGGGGCGACTCTCGCCCCATCTATTGGAGATTCTGTGCACTAAATACCCAAAGCTACTCAAACCCTCATAGCATTATTTAAGTAATGAAGTAATATGGTATATTTACTCACTATAATGTGGGTGCTGAATGCAGAACATGAGAAAACATATATTTACTCCAAACTAATGTAATTTCATTATTAAATAAGTAGCATCAAAGGAAGTCGACGGTCCAAGCGTCAATGTTGTGGAGCGACTTATCCAAGATATATCGTTGTTTGGAAAGTGTTTGTTGGCATATCCAGGGGTCGCACTTCTCTGCTCAAATTATCACAAATTTAAATTATAATGTTAACAAGTAGAATACGTATTTTTAATAAAATCTAACATAACTAGCCAGAAAACATTTAACATTTATTAAAAAATATATGTTTGGAAGTTAAATCGACTTCATATTCAATTTCTTTCTTTATTATGCACCCCATACCCATCCCGTGGGCGGTGGTGTACAGGATTACAGAGGCACATAATCGGTTCAGGAACTGAACCCTCTAGTTCGTTTAGCTAAGCAAATAACAATATATGACGCTAGTTAAAAAATTATCAATGTTGTATACACATGTACACACCCTCATACATACATGTATATATATATATATATATATATATATATATATATATATATATATATATATATATATATATATATATATATATATATATATATATATATATATATATATATATATATATATATATATATATACGTATACACATATACATACATATCTAATCACCCACACAATTACACACATCAATAATCTTTGTGTCACAAGTGACATTACAAGAGGCTCACAACAGTCACTATACGAGGCACTTTACATCTATAGTGAGTCACACAGTTACTAGTCTTGCTGCACACCCACCCAACTGGGCAGCAGCTTTACAGTCATGTGCATGCATTACCTACAGTAAGCAAATTTTGGATACTTCGCTAAAATTTCGGGCAGCACATCATTATGAATGAAGTACTTACACATTTCTTGGACACTATTGATGGTGTTATTTCTAAATTCCGCAATTTTTTCACATTCCATTATTTAATGACGCAAAGTATGCGAATAGTTCTGCTGACAGAGTTTACATTTAGTCAAATGTAAATCAGCAGATGTTACAAACTCCCAGAGGTACTTGTAGCCGAGCCTAAGCCTAGCAGTGGTAACATCTAGAAGTCTGAGTATCTAGTGGGCCATTTTTGGTAAGCAGAACTGGCGCTGTGGGATGAACCAAACGTCGAGTTAAGGGGCCTAAATGAATGCTCATTCATATATGGCCCACTAGATGCATTCGGAGATCAATATGGGAAGGAATCCACAGGAGACAAACTCTGACTCCATCATTGATTATTTCACTATATCTGTGTCTAGCTTCAGAGATAAGCACGTCACAGTTATGCCTTGGGAAGCTGAGGGCAGTCAAGGATGACAAGGAGTCACTTACAATTAGCGTGTCAACTTTGGATTCATATACGCGCTCTAGTGCAAGGATTATGGCAACCAATTCTGTTTGAAGAGTGGAGGCCCAGTTACTTAGACGCGCTCCACACTCATGGGAGATGGAACCATCTCTCCCTGTCACAACAACTGCACTTCCAGCTGCACCATAGGACTGATCCAAGGATCCATCAGTGTAAATAATTTGGGAAAGGGAGCGCTCTCTGACTAAAGCATCAATTTGGCTTAAGGCATTGTACTTTGCTTCTTGTCGAAGCAAGGACTGTTCTTTAATCAGCTTCTTGGGTGGGAAAGGGGGACAGTAATTTGGAAAGGAGTGATCTCCCATGGGGCAGGAAAGTGTTGTTGTTGTCTCTCTTGGTAGGGGTGATGAAAGTTATACATTCTGAGCACATTGGCAGTTACCGTAACCCATTTGGAGGGATGCTGATCTTCAAGGAAGAAGGCTTGGAGGGCTTCAGTGCAGGGGTTAGGGTGGGTTAGCCTAAGCATCTTGATACCAATTAAAGCATTAATTTCAGTGATACAATCACTTACACATGAAATATTCAGTTCCTTCCTCATGTTTAGTAATTTAGTTGTACGGGGGCATCCGAGGATAATCCTCATGGCTTCGTTTTGCATCTTTTCCAACTCTCCAAGCATTCTCTCAGGCACTAGAGCAAGCATGGGTGCAGCATAATCAATCAGCGACCTAATATATGAGAGATACATCATTTTGACAATTATCACATTTGCACCATAGCTTGGATGGTAGCCTGCCACAGTCTTGAGAGCACGGAGCCTCTCTCTACATTAGCGACCCAGTCTGGCTACAACATTGCGGTACAGTAAGGAACTTCAAGACCAAGGAATTTGTATCTGGTTACATAGTCGAGCAGAGAGCCATCATGCAACTGCATTTTGCGAACGGCCCCACCCCGTCTGGGTGGGTGTCGGTTCAGGATCTTTGTTTTCTCTACTGAGGTGACCAAGCCTAGTTCATAGGACAATAGTTTTGCTATATATACTCGTTATTCGTTGACATGCGTTCGCTACTTAAACTACCATGTACTGTACTTATGTAAAATCTCCCATGTCTCTTCACTCATCTCACCGAACCCTACAGGCTCTGTGATATATTGTTTAATTAATTGAGATTCACAAATAAAGCTTATAATTCTATATGTTATCAAAAAGGCAGAGCTTAGTTTAGTTCATTTATTATGCACCCCATACCCATCCTATGGGCGATAGTGGAGTGTTACAGAGGCACATAATTGGCTCAGGGACTGAGCCCCACAATTCATATAGCCAAGCAAGTTATAATCTTGATAAGCTAGTTACAAAAGTCAATACACATTGTCACATCAACAATGGGCTCGAGACCGACCACAAGTACAGTTTATAATTTAAGCAACTGATTTATATGGAGGGCTAGTGTCACAATTGAAATGTTTATCCTACACATAACCCCCTCTCCCCCATCCAATAGGCAGCGGTGGATAGGTTACAATCAAGTCGTTTTTTGCGTTTTATTCAGAGATTAGATCTTATTGGGTGAGGAAAGATATTCATATTTTAAAGAAGGCTTCTTGGCTGATGCTCTCCATTGATGGAAAATATACAACCTTTTGAAAATCAATGCTAGTTTGATCTAGATATTGTAATTAACGAAAGTATTTATGTCATCTGAAAGGTAGAAATATAGGCTACATTTAAAATCCTTTGTCATAAATATAACTGAAGTGAAAACGAAGATATATGCGTTTTGATAGTTACTTGATGGCTAGCTCTGAGAGTGTGAAGCCCTGCACACCAGCCAATAAATTGTATAATTAGTTTCCATATATTTTAATTAATCTTAAAAATCTATATGTCAGAAGAAAGGAAGATGTAGCCGTTAATGTGACAACATTTATAAATATATATATCTTAAGTTAAATAAATAATACCACCTTATTGCCGGTGTCCGGACACATGAAAATTACCTAGGTATCAGTATCCAGCCAGGCGGGGATCACAGGCTGCACAATACTGATAAATTATGTAATGCACTACTTGTGGTCCATCTCGAACCCATTTATGATGTGACGACTTATAGCGAATTTTGTAACTAGCTCATCAAGATTGTAACTTGCTTAGCTAAATGAATTGTGGGGTTCGGTCCATTCATTTTCTTTCTTTATTATGCACCCCATAATACACATCCCGTGGGCGGTGGTGTAAAGGATTACACAGGCACATAATCGGTTCAGGAACTGAACCCTCTAGTTCGTTTAGCTAAGCAAATAACAATCTTTTGACGCTAGTTACAAAATTATTAATGTACACATACTTATGCATAAATGTACATATTCATACGTATACATATATACATACACATACATATTTAATCACCACCACAAATACACACATCAGTAATCTTTTGTGTCACAAGTGATTCAACAAGAGGCTCACAACAGTCACTATACAAGGCACTTTACATTTATGGTGAGTCACACAGTTACTAGTCTTGCTGCACACCCACCCAACTGGGCGGCAGCTTTACAGTCATTTGCTCCACACCCACCCAACTGGGCAGCAGCTTTACAGTTACCTGGTGTTATTCTTCACCTATATCTTTTTCTGGTTAATCCCTATTTACATTATGCAGTTCAGGTTTCGTCGCCATACTATAGTTTTTAGTTTAGTTAATTTACCACATAATGGGTTCAGGGACTGAACACAATTTATTTATCTAAGCAAGTTACAATCTTGAGGAGCTAGCCACAAAATTCATAGAACCTCCTTGGTACTATACTGTATATATATACTGGTAAGAAGTATAATAATCCTGAGAAATCGTGTAAATTATGTTGTACGAGTGCTTCCAGTTAAGTAACATAGTTCATTTGTGTGCGCGTGCTTGAAGAGGAAATGCTATCCACCCCCCCCCCATTGTAAATATTTGTGGGTTTCAGACCATACGGCCGCGGCTTACCCTCGCCGCGGTCGAGGGTAAGAACACTGGATGTATATACACAGTATTACAAGTAAACATTAGCAATAACAATTATGGAAAGTTCCTTCACCTATACATAGACAAGAGACTGAACTTCAGCACCCACATACAACACATAAGGGAATGCTCTGAGAGAGAGGGAGAGTAAAAATATCCACTGATGTCTGATTAAGTCCTTTTGGGGACCTTAATCATTAGGACGTTCAATGATTAACGCAAAGTGAAGCGTATTCAGATGGTATATTGACAACATTCAGCATATCTCATAATGACCTAGTAGTACTTGGTGCACAAATACTTTTTCCAAAGGAATCGCAAAACATAATTAAACACAACTGTGCCGTACAGTGTTATATATTTATTTCAGTTTGAACAATTTTTAACATTAAAGGATACATCCTTTAACTGGTTGAAATTGGTTTTAACATTCGAAATCTAATTTGTTGATGTTAAATAATATAAGGTTCAAATTTATTAAGATACATACTTTTAAAACTATTTCTATTTGAAATTTAAATAACATAAAAAGAGTACAGAATATAACAAATACCGACTATATAAAAGACCTGACACTTGCAGCACTTAATTATGCTATTATAACACATTGAAAGTAATAACATTATTTGATTCAGCAAAGCATTTGGTAAGGTTATAATAATAATAATAATAATAATAATAATGTATTAATTAATTATTTTAAATTATAATTCACAAGTTGCTAGCGCACAAGAAACAAATCCACGAATCATCATTACATTCTGTAACACCTACACATGATCCATGGTGCCAAATATTGCAACGGTCACAGCATACCATCAGCTTCAAATCATTTGGCTTTCTGCAAATGCAGTACACTTCCATCGAGCATGACCGGATGATTCGTTTTCTTCTCAGTGTCTGAGCTGCAGGGAATGAGATGAGACACTTTCCATTAAAGTTCTCTTGAAGATGTTGTCTCATTCTGCACATCATACGAGGTTCACCGGATCTACACCACTTGCAAGTGATGCAGCAAACGCAACAGCATATACCCCACTCATACTTGAGTCCCTGTGTCTGCTGACATTCATTATATTGCATATCAGCTTATCATCCTGGCAATTAGCAAGAGCACACAAGATAACTGCAGTAGATTTGGATGGTAATTTATGCCTGGTGTCGTATATGTTAATTTGTCCAGTTACTCCAATGTTGGAAACGTTGATGGTTGGTGACCCCAGTGACATCCATCAACTTGGATAATTTGAATAAATTCACCAATTGTAACTGGCCAGGAGAGGTCCCGCTACAACGCTGGGTCATGAAGGCCTTCTACGCTTGGCACAGTTTCATGAGGTCACATGCAGATTTTATGTGAAGGTCAGAGAGCTGTACATTTGTTCCAATGTTCATTATCTCGTCATCTGTTAAATAATTTAACATTGTCGAATGTGAAGCACTGTTATCACTCTCCTTATTGTTGCATTGGTGTGAGGAGTGGCAGTGATTGGTGCAGTTTATTTTTCTTTAAATAGGGGACATATATTTGTACTGCAGATACCAGTACAGTTGCACTGTTTCTTTATATATTTTATACTTGGGTTAGCAAGGCGAGACGCTTCTCTTAACGTGATACTGTTGGTATCAAATAGAAATAGTTTTAAAGTATGTATCTTGATAAATTTGAACCTTATATTATTTAACATCAACAAATTAGATTTTGAATGTTAAAACCAATTTCAACCAATTAAAGAATTTATCCTTTAATGTTAAAAATTGTTCAAACTGAAATAAATATATAACACTGTACGGTACAGTTGTGTTTGCCTGCCACAGCCTGCCACAGCCTTGAGAGCACGGTGCCTCTCTCTACATTGGCGACCCAGTCTGGCTAAAACATTGCGATACAGTAGAACCTCAAGACCAAAGTATTTGTATCTGGTAACATAGTCGAGCAGAGAGCCATCATCCAACTGCATTTTGCGAAGGGCCCCACCCCGTCTGGGTGGGTGTCGGTTCAGGATCTTTGTTTTCTCTACTGAGATGACTAAGCATAGTTCCTGACATGTGTACAATACAGAGTTCAGAACATTTTGGGTGTTGGTATACCCATTGGTGCGGATCAGTATATCATCCACATAGCTAATAATGTGTTCGCTGGACCTTCTAGTTACTAAGTTTAAAAGTGCATTGATTAACACATTGAACAGAGTACGACTGAGGACACCTCCCTGTGGAGTGCCAAGTTCAAAATCTCTCGTTACACGCCTATGCCCTTGGAACAGTACAGAAGACTTCCTGTTGGATAGATAGCCTCTTATCCACCGTAGAAGCCATCCTCCAATATTCATTTTAGCAAGTTCTCTCAGAATGACGTGTGGGCTAGCAATGTCAAAGGCTGACTTAAGATCTAGAAAAGTGGTATATGACCTATCAGTATGCAGGGTGAGGAATGTGGTAATACAGTGATGTACACTCTTTCCATGCGTAAAGCAATATATCTGGGGAGACAACATATTATTAATTTTGTAAAGGAGACGGTTGAGAACCATCCTCTCAAGACACTTATAGAGACAACTAGTGAGGGAGATTGGGCGAAAAGCACTCGGCTGGTGAGGCTTAGGAATGGGAATAATAACACTGTTGGTCCATGACTTAGGAAGCTCCCCAGTTACATAGCTCATATTATACAATTGAAACAAGGGATTCCCTGGAACTAGCAGAAGCATATGCAGTATGCCGTAAGTAACTCCATCCTCCCCGGGTGATGTAGCTTTACCTTTATGTAGAGCAGAATCTAGTTCGTATTCAGTAAAAAGCATGTCATAGTCATCCTCTTGATGACGCATGAAGTCAAGGAGCCTTGCCCTATCAGTATACTATTATTTAGTTCATTCTGTGAGGGTAGAGGAAGACTGTCAAAGCTGGAAGTCGTGGCCCAAGCATCAACAAGCTCATTTGCTCTGTGCAGAGGATTAGGGTACGAGATCTCTGCAGCATTTTTCCCATTGGCTTTGTTGATATCCTTCCATGCCCGACTTAAGTGGCGTGTGAGAATTGAGACCATGGACAAAAGTTTCCCAGTCTGTCTGCCTCAGCTCCACCATACGTTCCCTGGCCTCTGCCAGAGCCGCTTGAAAGAGCTTAAGCATTTCAGCAGTGCGGGTCCTTCTACAAGCTAGTCCAATTATTCTGGCAGTGCGTTTTAGTGCATGCAATTTAGAATCATTATAATAAACATAAGTGCTATGACCAGTGTAATTTGGGTTACGTGGCCTGGACGATGGATCAAGTGATTCTATAAACTGCTCGATAGTACCTGCGAGCTCATTGTTAAAATCTTCAACTGATGAAGGCTCAGATGAACTGCACCAATCTGACACATGAGCAACAAGATTATCTCGTTGATCGATGGGTACAGTCAGCCTCTTCCACTTGAACATTCCACCAGGGAGGATAGAGCTTCCAATGCTTACAGTGGCTAATATGGCCAGATGATCAGACGCCATATCTGGCACTATTGACGAGGCGCACACGGTGTGGGAGACGTTGACACCCAGACATAGATCAAGAATACCTCCGTAGATATTCGTCGGTTCAAGGTCACCCACAATCTGTGCATCATCGTGACTACCTAATAGTGACAACAGTTGGTTGCCGTTACGATTACTGAACTGCGAATTACCAATATTCCTGTCTAGCATTATAATCACCTATAATGATGGTAGGCTCAGTCTGAATACAGATAGGAAGGTCAGCATAATTAAAGTTACAAGGAGTTGATTATTTAGTACATAGTTGTTTTTCTCTTTAATTGGATGATAGATGGGGAGTCTTTAACGTGATTGGGAATACATACATACACACATACATACATACACATACATACATACATGCATACATGAGTACATACATACATACATACATACATACATACATACATACATACATACATACATACATACATACATGCATGCGTACATACATACATACATACATACATACATACATACATGCATACATGCATACATACATGCATACATGCATGCATGCATGCATGCATGCATACATACATACATACATACATACATACATACATACATACATACATACATGCATACATACATACATACATACATACATACATACATACATACATATACGTCCAGTCATTTCGTCATTTCGTGACAAAATCCAATACAGCTTATATTGGTGAGACGCCACTGTGATGAGGTTTATATATCACAGGAACTGTAGGTTAATGTGTGACATAAGTGAGGTTAGATGAGGCATCTACAAGCACCAGCTGGAGGCTGATGGAGTGTTGTGGAGGCTGCTGGTACTATGCCCAGATGTTGGAGGGTGGATTTGACCCCCCCTCCCCCACGTTGACCACAGAACTTCTAAGGTTACCTGCCACTCTCCCTTACCAAGGGTATAACCCCCCCCCCCCCCCAACACACACACATGCATCAGATTCTTAACTTACAATATTTATGATTTACCAATTTATGTTACTACACTGACTCTCAATTTCACAATATTGTATAAACTTTGATGAATCGCTCGTGTATGGGTCATTCAATAATGTTAGCAGACTTCTAGATGTTAATTACCACTGCTAGGTTTAGGCTCAGCTACAAGTACCTCTGGGAATTTGTAACATCTGATGATGTAGATTTGACTAAATGTAAACTCTGTCAGCAGAACTATTCGCATACTTTGAGTCATTATATAATGGAATGTGAAAAAATCGCGGAATTTAAAGATAACAACATCAATAGTGTCCATGAAATGTGTACAAGTACTTCATTCATAATGATGTGCTGCCCGAAATCTTAGCGAAGTATCCAAAATTTGCTTACTGTAGGTAATGCATGCACATGACTGTAAAGCTGCCGCCCAGTTGGGTGAGTGTGGAGCACATGACTGTAAAGCTGCCGCCCAGTTGGGTATGTATGCAGCACATGACTGTAAAGCTGCCGCCCAGTTGGGTATGTATGCAGCACATGACTGTAAAGCTGCCGCCCAGTTGGGTGGGTGTGGAGCAATTAGACTAGTAACTGTGTGACTCCTCATGGATGTAAAGTGCCTTTTATAGTGACTGTTGTGAGCCTCTTGTTGAATTACTTGTGACACAAGATTACTGATGTGTGTATTTGTGTGGGTGATTAAATATGTATGTGTATGTATATATGTATACGTATGTATATGTACATGTATGCATAAGTATGTGTACATTAATAATTTTGTAACTAGCGTCAAAAGATTGTTATTTGCTTAGCTAAACGAACTAGAGGGTTCAGTTCCTGAACCGATTATGTGCCTGTGTAATCCTTTATACCACCGCCCACGGGATGTGTATTATGGGGTGCATAATAAAGAAAGAAAATGAATGGACCGAACCCCACAATTCATTTAGCTAAGCAAGTTAAAATCTTGATGAGCTAGTTACAAAATTCGCTATAAGTCGTCACATCATAAATGGGTTCGAGATGGACCACAAGTAGTGCATTACATAATTTATCAGTATTGTGCAGCCTGTGATCCCCGCCTGGCTGGATACTGATACCTAGGTAATTTTCATGTGTCCGGACACCGGCAATAAGGTGGTATTATTTATTTAACTTAAGATATATATATTTTTAAATGTTGTCACATTAACGGCTACATCTTCCTTTCTTCTGACATATAGATTTTTAAGATTAATTAAAATATATGGAAACTAATTATACAATTTATTGGCTGGTGTGCAGGGCTTCACACTCTCAGAGCTAGCCATCAAGTAACTATCAAAACGCATATATCTTCGTTTTCACTTCAGTTATATTTATGACAAAGGATTTTAAATGTAGCCTATATTTCTACCTTTCAGATGACATAAATACTTTCGTTAATTACAATATCTAGATCAAACTAACATTGATTTTCAAAAGGTTGTATATTTTCCATCAATGGAGAGCATCAGCCAAGAAGCCTTCTTTAAAATATGAATATCTTTCCTCACCCAATAAGATCTAATCTCTGAATAAAACGCAAAAAACGACTTGATTGTAACCTATCCACCGCTGCCTATTGGATGGGGGAGAGGGGGTTATGTGTAGGATAAACATTTCAATTGTGACACTAGCCCTCCATATAAATCAGTTGCTTAAATTATAAACTGTACTTGTGGTCGGTCTCGAGCCCATTGTTGATGTGACAATGTGTATTGACTTTTGTAACTAGCTTATCAAGATTATAACTTGCTTGGCTATATGAATTGTGGGGCTCAGTCCCTGAGCCAATTATGTGCCTCTGTAACACTCCACTATCGCCCATAGGATGGGTATGGGGTGCATAATAAATGAACTAAACTAAGCTCTGCCTTTTTGATAACATATAGAATTATAAGCTTTATTTGTGAATCTCAATTAATTAAACAATATATCACAGAGCCTGTAGGGTTCGGTGAGATGAGTGAAGAGACATGGGAGATTTTACATAAGTACAGTACATGGTAGTTTAAGTAGCGAACGCATGTCAACGAATAACGAGTATATATAGCAAAACTATTGTCCTATGAACTAGGCTTGGTCACCTCAGTAGAGAAAACAAAGATCCTGAACCGACACCCACCCAGACGGGGTGGGGCCGTTCGCAAAATGCAGTTGCATGATGGCTCTCTGCTCGACTATGTAACCAGATACAAATTCCTTGGTCTTGAAGTTCCTTACTGTACCGCAATGTTGTAGCCAGACTGGGTCGCTAATGTAGAGAGAGGCTCCGTGCTCTCAAGACTGTGGCAGGCTACCATCCAAGCTATGGTGCAAATGTGATAATTGTCAAAATGATGTATCTCTCATATATTAGGTCGCTGATTGATTATGCTGCACCCATGCTTGCTCTAGTGCCTGAGAGAATGCTTGGAGAGCTGGAAAAGATGCAAAACGAAGCCATGAGGATTATCCTCGGATGCCCCCGTACAACTAAATTACTAAACATGAGGAAGGAACTGAATATTTCATGTGTAAGTGATTGTATCACTGAAATTAATGCTTTAATTGGTATCAAGATGCTTAGGCTAACCCACCCTAACCCCTGCACTGAAGCCCTCCAAGCCTTCTTCCTTGAAGATCAGCATCCCTCCAAATGGGTTACGGTAACTGCCAATGTGCTCAGAATGTATAACTTTCATCACCCATACCAAGAGAGACAACAACAACACTTTCCTGCCCCATGGGAGATCACTCCTTTCCAAATTACTGTCCCCCTTTCCCACCCAAGAAGCTGATTAAAGAACAGTCCTTGCTTCGACAAGAAGCAAAGTACAATGCCTTAAGCCAAATTGATGCTTTAGTCAGAGAGCGCTCCCGTTCCCAAATTATTTACACTGATGGATCCTTGGATCAGTCCTATGGTGCAGCTGGAAGTGCAGTTGTTGTGACAGGGAGAGATGGTTCCATCTCCCATGAGTGTGGAGCGCGTCTAAGTAACTGGGCCTCCACTCTTCAAACAGAATTGGTTGCCATAATCCTTGCACTAGAGCGCGTATATGAATCCAAAGTTGACACGCTAATTGTAAGTGACTCCTTGTCATCCTTGACTGCCCTCAGCTTCCCAAGGCATAACTGTGACGTGCTTATCTCTGAAGCTAGACACAGATATAGTGAAATAATCAATGATGGAGTCAGAGTTTGTCTCCTGTGGATTCCTTCCCATATTGATCTCCGAATGCATCTAGTGGGCCATATATGAATGAGCATTCATTTAGGCCCCTTAACTCGACGTTTGGTTCATCCCACAGCGCCAGTTCTGCTTACCAAAAATGGCCCACTAGATACTCAGACTTCTAGATGTTACCACTGCTAGGCTTAGGCTCGGCTACAAGTACCTCTGGGAGTTTGTAACATCTGCTGATTTACATTTGACTAAATGTAAACTCTGTCAGCAGAACTATTCGCATACTTTGCGTCATTAAATAATGGAATGTGAAAAAATTGCGGAATTTAGAAATAACACCATCAATAGTGTCCAAGAAATGTGTAAGTACTTCATTCATAATGATGTGCTGCCCGAAATTTTAGCGAAGTATCCAAAATTTGCTTACTGTAGGTAATGCATGCACATGACTGTAAAGCTGCCGCCCAGTTGGGTGGGTGTGCAGCAAGACTAGTAACTGTGTGACTCACTATAGATGTAAAGTGCCTCGTATAGTGACTGTTGTGAGCCTCTTGTAATGTCACTTGTGACACAAAGATTATTGATGTGTGTAATTGTGTGGGTGATTAGATATGTATGTATATGTGTATACGTATATATATATATATATATATATATATATCAACCCGTTCTCGCAAATTCGTAAAGTCAATATTGACTTATTAACTACGTGCATAGGTGATATACTAAACTTAATAGATACCCTTAAAAAGATTCATAGAAAACACCGACCTTACCTAACCTTGTTAGTATCTCAAGATAAGCATCTTATTGCTTCGTAATTACAATTATTACTTAACCTGTACCTATTATAGGTTAGGTAATAATTGTAATTACGAAGCAATAAGATGCTTATCTTAACATATTAAGTAGGTTAGGTAAGGTCGGTGTTTTCTATGAATCTTTTTAAGGGTATATATTATGTTAAGTATGTCACCTATGCACATATTTAATAAGTCAATATTGACTTATTAAATTTGCGAGAACGGGTTGATATATATATATATATATATATATATATATATATATATATATATATATATATATATATATATATATATATATATATATAACTGAAAACTCACACCCCAGAAGTGACTCGAACCCATACTCCCAGAAGCAACGCAACTGGTATGTACAAGACGCCTTAATCCACTTGACCATCACGACCGGACAAAATGAGGTGATAGCCGAGGCTATTTGAACCACCCCACCGCCGGCACTCGGATAGTAATCTTGGGCATAGCATTTTACCAAATCACCTCATTCTTTGGGGCACACGTGAGGAACACAAATGCGAACAAGCCTGAATGGTCCCCAGGACAATATGCAACTGAAAACTCACACCCCAGAAGTGACTCGAACCCATACTCCCAGAAGCAACGCAACTGGTATGTACAAGACGCCTTAACCCACTTGACCATCACGACCGGACAAAATGAGGTGATAGCCGAGGCTATTTGAACCACCCCACCGCCGGCACTCGGATAGTAATCTTGGGCATAGCATTTTACCAAATCACCTCATTCTTTGGGGCACACGTGAGGAACACAAATGCGAACAAGCCTGAATGGTCCCCAGGACAATATGCAACTGAAAACTCACACCCCAGAAGTGACTCGAACCCATACTCCCAGAAGCAACGCAACTGGTATGTACAAGACGCCTTAATCTACTTGACCATCACGACCGGACAAAATGAGGTGATAGCCGAGGCTATTTGAACCACCCCACCGCCGGCACTCGGATAGTAATCTTGGGCATAGCATTTTACCAAATCACCTCATTCTTTGGGGCACACGTGAGGAACACAAATGCGAACAAGCCTGAATGGTCCCCAGGACAATATGCAACTGAAAACTCACACCCGAGAAGTGACTCGAACCCATACTCCCAGAAGCAACGCAACTGGTATGTACAAGACGCCTTAATCCACTTGACCATCACGACCGGACAAAAATTTGATTTGGTAAAATGCTATGCCCAAGATTACTATCCGAGTGCCGGCGGTGGGGTGGTTCAAATAGCCTCGGCTATCACCTCATTTTGTCCGGTCGTGATGGTCAAGTGGATTAAGGCGTCTTGTACATACCAGTTGCGTTGCTTCTGGGAGTATGGGTTCGAGTCACTTCTGGGGTGTGAGTTTTCAGTTGCATATTGTCCTGGGGACCATTCAGGCTTGTTCGCATTTGTGTTCCTCACGTGTGCCCCAAAGAATGAGGTGATTTGGTAAAATGCTATGCCCAAGATTACTATCCGAGTGCCGGCGGTGGGGTGGTTCAAATAGCCTCGGCTATCACCTCATTTTGTCCGGTCGTGATGGTCAAGTGGATTAAGGCGTCTTGTACATACCAGTTGCGTTGCTTCTGGGAGTATGGGTTCGAGTCACTTCTGGGGTGTGAGTTTTCAGTTGCATATTGTCCTGGGGACCATTCAGGCTTGTTCGCATTTGTGTTCCTCACGTGTGCCCCAAAGAATGAGGTGATTTGGTAAAATGCTATGCCCAAGATTACTATCCGAGTGCCGGCGGTGGGGTGGTTCAAATAGCCTCGGCTATCACCTCATTTTGTCCGGTCGTGATGGTCAAGTGGATTAAGGCGTCTTGTACATACCAGTTGCGTTGCTTCTGGGAGTATGGGTTCGAGTCACTTCTGGGGTGTGAGTTTTCAGTTGCATATTGTCCTGGGGACCATTCAGGCTTGTTCGCATTTGTGTTCCTCACGTGTGCCCCAAAGAATGAGGTGATTTGGTAAAATGCTATGCCCAAGATTACTATCCGAGTGCCGGCGGTGGGGTGGTTCAAATAGCCTCGGCTATCACCTCATTTTGTCCGGTCGTGATGGTCAAGTGGATTAAGGCGTCTTGTACATACCAGTTGCGTTGCTTCTGGGAGTATGGGTTCGAGTCACTTCTGGGGTGTGAGTTTTCAGTTGCATATTGTCCTGGGGACCATTCAGGCTTGTTCGCATTTGTGTTCCTCACGTGTGCCCCAAAGAATGAGGTGATTTGGTATAATGCTATGCCCAAGATTACTATCCGAGTGCCGGCGGTGGGGTGGTTCAAATAGCCTCGGCTATCACCTCATTTTGTCCGGTCGTGATGGTCAAGTGGATTAAGGCGTCTTGTACATACCAGTTGCGTTGCTTCTGGGAGTATGGGTTCGAGTCACTTCTGGGGTGTGAGTTTTCAGTTGCATATTGTCCTGGGGACCATTCAGGCTTGTTCGCATTTGTGTTCCTCACGTGTGCCCCAAAGAATGAGGTGATTTGGTAAAATGCTATGCCCAAGATTACTATCCGAGTGCCGGCGGTGGGGTGGTTCAAATAGCCTCGGCTATCACCTCATTTTGTCCGGTCGTGATGGTCAAGTGGATTAAGGCGTCTTGTACATACCAGTTGCGTTGCTTCTGGGAGTATGGGTTCGAGTCACTTCTGGGGTGTGAGTTTTCAGTTGCATATTGTCCTGGGGACCATTCAGGCTTGTTCGCATTTGTGTTTCTCACGTGTGCCCCAAAGAATGAGGTGATTTGGTAAAATGCTATGCCCAAGATTACTATCCGAGTGCCGGCGGTGGAGTGGTTCAAATAGCCTCGGCTATCACCTCATTTTGTCCGGTCGTGATGGTCAAGTGGATTAAGGCGTCTTGTACATACCAGTTGCGTTGCTTCTGGGAGTATGGGTTCGAGTCACTTCTGGGGTGTGAGTTTTCAGTTGCATATTGTCCTGGGGACCATTCAGGCTTGTTCGCATTTGTGTTCCTCACGTGTGCCCCAAAGAATGAGGTGATTTGGTAAAATGCTATGCCCAAGATTACTATCCGAGTGCCGGCGGTGGGGTGGTTCAAATAGCCTCGGCTATCACCTCATTTTGTCCGGTCGTGATGGTCAAGTGGATTAAGGCGTCTTGTACATACCAGTTGCGTTGCTTCTGGGAGTATGGGTTCGAGTCACTTCTGGGGTGTGAGTTTTCAGTTGCATATTGTCCTGGGGACCATTCAGGCTTGTTCGCATTTGTGTTCCTCACGTGTGCCCCAAAGAATGAGGTGATTTGGTAAAATGCTATGCCCAAGATTACTATCCGAGTGCCGGCGGTGGGGTGGTTCAAATAGCCTCGGCTATCACCTCATTTTGTCCGGTCGTGATGGTCAAGTGGATTAAGGCGTCTTGTACATACCAGTTGCGTTGCTTCTGGGAGTATGGGTTCGAGTCACTTCTGGGGTGTGAGTTTTCAGTTGCATATTGTCCTGGGGACCATTCAGGCTTGTTCGCATTTGTGTTCCTCACGTGTGCCCCAAAGAATGAGGTGATTTGGTAAAATGCTATGCCCAAGATTACTATCCGAGTGCCGGCGGTGGGGTGGTTCAAATAGCCTCGGCTATCACCTCATTTTGTCCGGTCGTGATGGTCAAGTGGATTAAGGCGTCTTGTACATACCAGTTGCGTTGCTTCTGGGAGTATGGGTTCGAGTCACTTCTGGGGTGTGAGTTTTCAGTTGCATATTGTCCTGGGGACCATTCAGGCTTGTTCGCATATATATATATATATATATATATATATATATATATATATACAGAGCACCACTTGGTTTCCGAACTTTAGTTATCCGAAACTTCCAGTTTCCCGATTGGGGTTGGGGAGTCATGCTACCCGAACAAAGTTCGGGTAGGAAGGGGTCCGCCAAGCGTCACGCCGGCTTGTGGTGGTGGGTGGGAGATGGTCCAGGGTGCCCACTGTGACTTCACAGATTCACGGCCTATTATTCCTATTACAGTATTTTGAATTGCCATAAGGCTGGAATGTTCATTCTGTGCTTTTGTTTTACATATCTGCACAATCAAGAAACATCTGTGCACCATGTTGGCTCCAAATGGACACATTGCGTCAGTGATGGCTGACTGGTGGGTGGATGGAGCTTAGGTGGGAGGCAGTATGAGAGGGGGGGGGAGAATCAGTGAGAGAGGGGGATAATTAGTCAGAAAGGGAGGGAGAGAGAGATGCTAGGATGGAGGGGGAGGTAGGGAGAGATGTTAGGAGGTAGGGAGAGATGCTAAGAGGGAGGGGGAGGTAGGGAGAGATGTTAGGAGGTAGGGAGAGATGCTAAGAGGGAGGGGGAGGTAGGGAGAGATGCTAAGAGGGAGGGGGAGGTAGGGAGAGATGTTAGGAGGTAGGGAGAGATGCTAAGAGGGAGGGGGAGGTAGGGAGAGATGTTAGGAGGTAGGGAGAGATGCTAGGATGGAGGGGGAGGTAGGGAGAGATGTTAGGAGGTAGGGAGAGATGCTAAGAGGGAGGGGGAGGTAGGGAGAGATGCTAAGAGGGAGGGGGAGGTAGGGAGAGATGCTAAGAGGGAGGGGGAGGTAGGAAGAGATGCTAAGAGGGAGGGGGAGGTAGGGAGAGATGTTAGGAGGTAGGGAGAGATGCTAAGAGGGAGGGGGAGGTAGGGAGAGATGTTAGGAGGTAGGGAGAGATGCTAAGAGGGAGGGGGAGGTAGGGAGAGATGCTAAGAGGGAGGGGGAGGTAGGGAGAGATGCTAGGAGGTAGGCAGGAAGGGACGGAAGTAGTGAGAATTAGGGAGGGAAAGGCAAGCTGGCAGGCACAGGCTGGCAGGCACAGGCTGGCAGGCACAGGCAGACAGGCACAGACAGACAGGCAGGCAGGCAGGCTGGGAAGGAGGCAGGCAGGCAGGCTCGGGTAAGGAAGCGGTCAGCCAAGCGTCGTGCCGGCCCGTGGTGGGTGGGTGGGGGGGGGTGGGTGATGGTTTAGTTTGCTCACTGACCGTGTCGGGCGCCGCCGCCTACCCTGTGACGTCACAGACTCACGGCCTATTGTTCCCATTGTTTGAATTTGTCACGAGACTGGAGTGTTCATTCCGTGACTTTGTTTTACATATCAGCACAATCAAGGAACATCCGTGCACCATGTCGGCTCCAAATGCACGCATTGTGTCCGTGAAAGCATCTACAAGCGGGTTACGTAAAAGAAAGAGGTCAGTGATGACATTTGAAAAGAAAGTTGAAATAATTAAGAAGGTGGAAAGCGGTGTCCCGAGAAGTGTCGTGTGCGCTGAGTATGGCATTAGTAAAAGTACTGTTTTTGATCTTCTTAAGGCTAAACCTATCATTTTTGACTATTTCTCTAGAAGTGAAAGTGATAAAGCAATACGAAATAGAAAGGTAGTAAGTAAAGCAAAAGTGGAGAGTGTTGATAACGCAGTGTGGGAGTGGTACAGACAGAGACGTGAGGTGACGAAGAAGCCAGTGGCAGGCTGGCTCCTCGTGGAAAAGGCGCGTGAATTTCACCAAGCAATGAAAATTACTCAAAAGTGTGTATACAGTGATGGTTGGCTCAGAAGTTTTAAAACCCGTCATGGCATTAGGTTTATTAAAGTGCATGGTGAAAGACAATCTGCTGATATTGTTGGTGCTGATGAGTATGTGAGTAAATTTGCGGAGATGGTGCAGGAACAAAATTTATCTCCAGAGCAAATTTATAATGCTGATGAGACAGGTTTGTACTGGCGTATGCTTCCCACAGAAACGATGGCTCATAGTGGTGAGGACGATCCTTCAGGTGGTTATAAACAGAACAAACAGAGAATTTCTTTGTTGTGCTGTGCAAATGCAGCTGGCACGCACAAATTAAAGTTACTTGTGATTGGAATTAGTAAAAACCCCAGGGCTTTAAAGTCAGCCAGGTGCCTCCCTGTGATTTATAAGGACCAGCCAAGTGCGTGGATGTCTCGAGTAATATTTGTCGAGTGGTTTAATAAGAACTTTGTACCCGAGGTGAAGGAGCACCTGAAAAGTGTTGGTCTCCCGCAAAACAGCAAAGTTGTGCTGCTGCTAGATAACAGTTTAACGCATCCACGAGGTGATGAGCTTATAAATGGCAATATTATTGGAACGTTCTTGCCACCCAATACAACCTCAGTGATCCAACCCATGGATCAAGGAATAATTAAGAACCTTAAACACCACTACAAGAGGATGTTTGCCAGACGTCTTAACAATCAGCTTGGAACACTTAAGGACTTTTATAAAGTCTTCACAATAAAGTCAGCTATCTGGACTATTGCTAGTGCGTGGGATGAGGTAAAGCAGACAACACTAAGAAATGGTTGGAAAAAACTTTGGCCCGCGTCAAGTCTGTTTCCTGAGGAAGATGACGAGGCAGATTTTGAAGGATTTGCGGTGAAGAAAGTTAGCGAGAAGAAAAAATTAAGAGAGGAACTCCTAGCCTATGTCAAGGGGATTAAGTCCCCTGAGATTAGAGCAGAACTGGTGACTGAAACAATCGAAGATGACATAGATAGATGGATAGATTTTGATGAAGCAGCCCCAAACAATCGAAACATGACTAATGATGAAATTATAGAATTAGTATGTACAGCAAAAAAGCCAGACGAGTGCAGTGAAGAAGATGGAGAGGAAGAGGAAGAGGAAGAGGATGAAGAAACGTTAAAGGAAAAATTTGATATGGAAAAAGTTCAGCAAAATTTTGAATACATTCTGGGATTTATGGACACGAGTTACAGCGAGTTTGAAACTAAGGACATGATGAGTCTGTACAATATGTATATGAAGTTTTTAAAAACAAGAGCCAAGGGAATGAAACAAATGTCAATTACAGAGTCTTTTGCAATGGCTTCCAAGAAAGCTCGCATTGCATCACCTGCACCTGACTCATCGCATGTTGACCCAGTCAATCCAACACCATCAACATCCACCACCACCTCTTCCATGTAAATAACTATGCTTCATCAACATCCATCATCAACATAAGAGGATCAGGACTTCAATTATTGGTGAGTACAAACAAAATACGGTCACGCATTTACGCTATGAACCTGTCGATTTTTTCCCTTAGATTTTTTTCACATTATTTTTTTTATTTTTTCCTCCATTTCTCGTATACGAACTTACATGTTAACCGACGGGTCTCGTCCCCAAGGGGTTCGGAAACCAAGTGGTGCTCTGTACATGTATATATGAGGGTGTGTACATGTGTATACAACATTGATAATTTTTTAACTAGCGTCATATATTGTTATTTGCTTAGCTAAACGAACTAGAGGGTTCAGTTCCTGAACCGATTATGTGCCTCTGTAATCCTGTACACCACCGCCCACGGGATGGGTATGGGGTGCATAATAAAGAAAGAAATTGAATATGAAGTCGATTTAACTTCCAAACATATATTTTTTAATAAATGTTAAATGTTTTCTGGCTAGTTATGTTAGATTTTATTAAAAATACGTATTCTACTTGTTAACATTATAATTTAAATTTGTGATAATTTGAGCTGAGAAGTGCGACCCCTGGATATGCCAACAAACACTTTCCAAACAACGATATATCTTGGATAAGTCGCTCCACAACATTGACGCTTGGACCGTCGACTTCCTTTGATGCTACTTATTTAATAATGAAATTACATTAGTTTGGAGTAAATATATGTTTTCTCATGTTCTGCATTCAGCACCCACATTATAGTGAGTAAATATACCATATTACTTCATTACTTAAATAATGCTATGAGGGTTTGAGTAGCTTTGGGTATTTAGTGCACAGAATCTCCAATAGATGGGGCGAGAGTCGCCCCATCTCTCTCACCCAAGAGAGAGTCGAAACTTAATTTAAAATTGATATATCTTTGTCCTCGAACATGATATACCCCTGTATTTCATTTGGTGCAATCATAATAATGTTCATATCTCGGTCTTTCTGGAGGCATATAAGATTTTAGGCTTTATTAGCGAATCCTTGTTAATTATACAATATATCGGCAAGTGCGTAGGCGTCTGCACTCCATGCCCGACAAGCTACTGAGTGCTACTATAAAAACATATGTATCTTCACTTGAGCTATAAATATGTCTATTGTAATGTATTTAAAATGAAGCTCTTATTTCTATCTTGCTTAAGACTTATAAAACATTTGTGTTTATTAACGAATTTACGTGAAATAAACATTGATCTGAGAGAGAGTTGCTCTGTCGTTCAGTCTGTACGGGGTGGGAGCTCCGTAATTTTTAAAATACATGTATCTTCATTAGAACTTTAAGTATGTCTATGGTAAAGTGTTTAAAGTGAAGCTTATATGTCTGTCTTTCTTGAGACATATAAAACATATATGTTTATTAACGAATTCACGTGAAATAAACATTGTTCTGAGAGAGAGTTGCTCGGTCGATCGATCTGTCCGGGGTCGGAGCTCGGCTATTATAAAAGTACACGTATCTTCGCTTTAAATTTAAATATGCCCATGGTAAGGTATTTAGAATAAAGCTTATATTTCTATCTTTCTTGTGACATATAAAACTCTTACGTTTATTAAGGAATCTGCGTGAAATAGGCATGGTTCTGAGATGAATGCTGCGGTTTGCTAGCTCGACAATGGACGCCATACATATCCAGTGGGTGTTATTGGACCCCATACCCATTTTATGGGTGGTTGGAGCCCCATACCTATTCTATGGGTGGATGGAGCCCCATACCCATCCTGTGGGTTGTAGTGGACGCCATACTCATCCTGTGGGTGGTATTGGACCCCATACCCTTCCTGCGGGTGGATGTGATCCCCATACTCATCCTGTGGGTGGATGTGACCCTCATACCCATCCTGTGGGTGGTATTGCACCCCTTACTCACCTAACAGGTGGTAGTGGACAATATACCGATCCTGCAGTTGATATAGTAGACACAATACCATCCTGTTTACAGTAGTTTACCCCATAGACATTCCAATGAACCATCGTTTTCTGTTAACGTTCCTACAAAACATCCTTTAAAGATTTGTAAAGCACAAACTATGGTATATAATATTGATTGGTGAAGGACTGTTATTCTATGTAATCATTTTTAGTGCTTATTATAATTTACTAAGAACAACTAATATTTCTCAAAACAAAACTACGAGCCTTCAATAGGAAGTAGCTGATCTATAATATTCTAAGAGCATGGACAATAGTAGGTAAATTTCACAACCCATGTGGGACCTGAAAAGTACAATTTTCCTTATAATTGAACCAATCACGACTATTCTGCTATCTAGGTTGACGGACGGGTACTGTGAGATGTAAATTGGTACGTGAGGAAGAGTTTGGGCTTTGGAAAAAAAGTAACTGGGAATATATCACATATTTACTAATTCATATTCAACATATTGACTTTAAGCATTAAGTCACATATGTGCTGTCTTGTGTGAGAACGGGTTGAACTGGACCAGCACCCAGCACTAGCAAGGACTCACCTTCCAAAGATGCCCAGGCCACTGGACCAGCACCCAGCACTAGCAAGGACTCATCTGCTGAGGATGCCCAGGCAACTGGACCAGCACCCAGCACTAGCAAGGACTCATCTGCTGAGGATGCCCAGGCCACTAGACCAGCACCCAGCACTAGCAAGGACTCATCTGCTGAGGATGCCCAGGCAACTGGACCAGCACCCAGCACTAGCATGGACTCATCTGCTGAGGATGCCCAGGCAACTGGACCAGCACCCAGCACTAGCAAGGACTCATCTGCTGAGGATGCCCAGGCCACTGGACCAGCACCCAGCACTAGCAAGGACTCACCTTCTGAGGATGCCCAGGCAACTGGACCAGCACCCAGCACTAGCAAGGACTCACCTTCCAAGGATGCCCAGGCAACTGGACCAGCACCCAGCACTAGCAAGGACTCACCTTCTGAGGATGCCCAGGCCACTAGACCAGCACCCAGCACTAGCATGGACTCATCTGCTGAGGATGCCCAGGCCACTGGACCAGCACCCAGCACTAGCAAGGACACACCTTCTGAGGATGCCCAGGCAACTGGACCAGCACCCAGCACTAGCAAGGACTCACCTTCCAAGGATGCCCAGGCAACTGGACCAGCACCCAGCACTAGCAAGGACTCACCTTCTGAGGATGCCCAGGCCACTAGACCAGCACCCAGCACTAGCATGGACTCATCTGCTGAGGATGCCCAGGCCACTGGACCAGCACCCAGCACTAGCAAGGACTCATCTGCTGAGGATGCCCAGGCAACTGGACCAGCACCCAGCACTAGCAAGGACTCACCTTCTGAGGATGCCCAGGCAACTGGACCAGCACCCAGCACTAGCAAGGACTCACCTTCTGAGGATGCCCAGGCCACTAGACCAGCACCCAGCACTAGCATGGACTCATCTGCTGAGGATGCCCAGGCAACAGGACCAGCACCCAGCACTAGCAAGGACTCACCTTCCAAGGATGCCCAGGCAACTGGACCAGCACCCAGCACTAGCAAGGACACACCTTCTGAGGATGCCCAGGCAACTGGACCAGCACCCAGCACTAGCAAGGACACACCTTCTGAGGATGCCCAGGCAACTGGACCAGCACCCAGCACTAGCAAGGACTCACCTTCCAAGGATGCCCAGGCAACTGGACCAGCACCCAGCACTAGCAAGGACTCACCTTCTGAGGATGCCCAGGCCACTGGACCAGCACCCAGCACTAGCAAGGACACACCTTCTGAGGATGCCCAGGCCACTAGACCAGCACCCAGCACTAGCAAGGACACACCTTCTGAGGATGCCCAGGCCACTAGACCAGCACCCAGCACTAGCAAGGACTCACCTTCCAAGGATGCCCAGGCCACTAGACCAGCACCCAACACTAGCAAGGACACACCTTCTGAGGATGCCCAGGCCACTAGACCAGCACCCAGCACTAGCAAGGACACACCTTCTGAGGATGCCCAGGCAACTGGACCAGCACCCAGCACTAGCATCGACTCATCTGCTGAGGATGCCCAGGCAACTGGACCAGCACCCAGCACTAGCAAGGACTCACCTTCTGAGGATGCCCAGGCAACTGGACCAGCACCCAGCACTAGCAAGGACTCACCTTCCAAGGATGCCCAGGCAACTGGACCAGCACCCAGCACTAGCAAGGACTCACCTTCTGAGGATGCCCAGGCAACTGGACCAGCACCCAGCACTAGCATGGACTCATCTACTGAGGATGCCCAGGCAACTGGACCAGCACCCAGCACTAGCAAGGACTCACCTTCTGAGGATGCCCAGGCAACTGGACCAGCACCCAGCACTAGCAAAGACTCATCTGCTGAGGATGCCCAGGCAACTGGACCAGCACCCAGCACTAGCAAGGAAACACCTTCTGAGGATGCCCAGGCAACTGGACCAGCACCCAGCATTAGCAAGGACACACCTTCTGAGGATGCCCAGGCAACTGGACCAGCACCCAGCACTAGCAAGGACTCACCTTCTGAGGATGCCCAGGCCACTGAACCAGCACCCAGCACTAGCAAGGACTCACCTTCCAAGGATGCCCAGGCAACTGGACCAGCACCCAGCACTAGCAAGGACACACCTTCTGAGGATGCCCAGGCAACTGGACCAGCACCCAGCACTAGCAAGGACTCATCTGCTGAGGATTCCCAGGCCACTGGACCAGCACCCAGCACTAGCAAGGACACACCTTCTGAGGATGCCCAGGCAACTGGACCAGCACCCAGCACTAGCAAGGACTCACCTTCCAAGGATGCCCAGGCAACTGGACCAGCACCCAGCACTAGCAAGGACACACCTTCTGAGGATGCCCAGGCAACTGGACCAGCACCCAGCACTAGCATGGACTCATCTGCTGAGGATGCCCAGGCAACTGGACCAGCACCCAGCACTAGCAAGGACTCACCTTCTGAGGATGCCCAGGCAACTGGACCAGCACCCAGCACTAGCAAGGACTCACCTTCCAAGGATGCCCAGGCAACTGGACCAGCACCCAGCACTAGCAAGGACACACCTTCTGAGGATGCCCAGGCAACTGGACCAGCACCCAGCACTAGCATGAACTCATCTGCTGAGGATGCCCAGGCAACTGGACCAGCACCCAGCACTAGCAAGGACTCATCTGCTGAGGATGCCCAGGCCACTGGACCAGCACCCAGCACTAGCAAGGACTCATCTGCTGAGGATGCCCAGGCAACTGGACCAGCACCCAGCACTAGCAAGGACACACCTTCTGAGAATGCCCAGGCAACTGGACCAGCACCCAGCACTAGCAAGGACTCACCTTCCAAGGATGCCCAGGCAACTGGACCAGCACCAAGCACTAGCAAGGACACACCTTCCGAGGATGCCCAGGCAACAGGACCAGCACCCAGCATTAGCAAGGACACACCTTCTGAGGATGCCCAGGCCACTAGACCAGCACCCAGCACTAGCCATAACTTACCTGGGAGTGCCAATTGAGCTGTACAGCACAGTTCTAATGACATTAAATGCACAAAGTGTAGTTTAAGTGATATATGTGTACTGCAGTAGTGTGATTCTAGTGGTCTGTACTTTATGTACAGACTGTAGTGTATAATGTACATTTGTTAGAAAAGTGACTGTTCTTTAAACAATTTATATTCATGTGTGTGGCACTCTCAGGATATTAAGGCTAACAAAGTTTGCACTACACAACTCAACTGGTAAGGATGCACCTTACCAGCACTCATTGCAATACAAATTCTTTGTTATTTAAATTTTTCATAAGGCAAATATGTACGGGCATATGTATTAATGTGAGTGTATTTTTTTTATTGGGTGGAAGGGGGTTGCTGGGGCCGGACGGATGGAACGAATTCCACACTGGAAGAAATTGGCTACACCCCATATAGTTCGTTCAAACGAGGACACACTTAATTTCTACACTTACTGTCTACATTTAATGTCATCTAATTTCATGTATTTCTTTGATAAAGTGTTTACTCGTGTCCTTTATGAACATGGTTATTTGTAAGTGTTGGCCCCATTAACCTTAAATTATAGTATGTTACTCTATGTTCTGATATGTTCCAAGAAAATGTTATGAGGAGCAGTTCACTTGCTTTTCTAAATTACACCTTGTATTTCTATTTAGTAATTAATGTAAATAAACTACTGTACTGTTGCTAGAACTACTGACTCCATAATGTAATAGTCTATGCTTGTCATCCTTAAGTATCACCTTCTTTGTATTCATTTTTTATTTTCCTTGAACATTCTCATTTTGTTAGCTTACTTCTCTTATAGTATTAAGTGTTTTACCCCATCAACATTAATTACAAAATTTCTATATTATTATTAATTTTGCCCAAAACGCTTTGTGTAATAGTGGCTTCATTAGTATGCATAACTCCTGTTCCTTCAATTGAACAAAATTCTTATGTTCTTTGTATATACAATCTTTTGAATAAATAATAATAATAATAATAATATTATTAATATTATTATTATTATTAATATTATTATTATTATTTACACACAGAACATCACACTAATGTGATATACATCAATGAGAAAATTCACTCGGGTTGTGAGGCGATGCGAACCTGCAATGTTTGCATCACCTCACAGCCCCAGTGGATTGTACATTGATGTATGTCACCTTCGTATGATTTTCAGTGTATCTGAAGTTGGGCATACGGTGTTCAACTACAGCACTTTACCCCTTCAACTGAATGCTTGGGGGGTCTTACATAAAACTTGGACTGGCTTCAAGACTTCCTGTGATATAAGGATATCACAGACTTCCTGTGATATCAGTAGAAATCTGATTGCAAGACTTAAAGGAAGTCAGTGGTAGAGTATGCGGCTGACAATGTCTTGGTCGTGGGTTTGCAACACCACACAGTCCCAGTGGATTTTCTCATTATTATTATTATAAAAATAATCATTCGATAGGCCAATAACCACACCCCAACAATGTCATTGGCCTACGTCCACACCCCAACAATTGCATGTTGAGGGTGTAAGACAATGGTGGAGCAGAAAGTACTCCAGTACTTACGGAGGATGATGAGAGTGCGAGGAACAAGGTGGTCAGGTGGAGCCAGTGACCTTCAACAGTTTTGTCTCTCCCTCGTTGTATATCCTCAGTGTCTTCAGTGGTGTGGCCTCACTACACACTTACACTGCCATAAGTGTCTTGAGAGTACTGTGGGAGGGACAATTTGGCGGGTATTGTGGACACAGGTCTTTAAGACAGGCGAACTTCACGAGTCGTGGAGACGTCGCATAGCAACCTTTGTTGTGATGACGTCACTCGCTCGCTCGCTTATCCGCCATGGTGCTCTTCCCATTTTCTTTGGTTACTGATTTTTGCCGATGTTAAGTTTACTTCATATTACCCGAGAGCCACTAATACTAGTGACCTCGACGAGGACAGGAAGCTGGCGGCTTGTCAAAGGTTCCATCCATTTGCCCAGATAATCTTTTCTATCTGTATTTTAAAACCCAATAGAGTTTTGGCGTTTACCTTACCTACTCTTCGGCGAGTAGACGGTTCCACGGGTTTACAACATACAGGTAAAGAAGCATCTCCTGTTTTCTGTCCTACATTGTGGCTTGTTGAGCTCAAACCCGAGAATCTGACCTTTTGAAGAAAGTGTCCAGATCGACATCGTCCCAATTGTTTAGTATTTGAAAGGTTTCGATGAGCTCCGCCCTGTCATGCTGGTTTGCAGTGTTATTTATTTATTTATTTATTTATTTATTTATTTATTTATTTATATATACAAAAAGGTACATTGGGAATGTGAGGATACATAGCATAGTAATTACATTCTTGTAAAGCCACTAGTACGCGCAGCGTTTCTGCCCTGGTGACTCTCTATTACTCGATCCCTTATCTATCCATATCTCAACTATGGTATTTGTGCTTGGGGCTCTACTACCCAAAATCACTTACGTCCTCTAATTACTCAACACAAAGCTGCTATTAGGACAATATCCAATTCTGGCCCCAGACATCACTCGGTACCCCTACTTAAATCTCTGAATATGTTAGACATTAAGTCACTGCACATTCTCTCATGTGTATTATACATATATAAAACGCTAAACTATAATGCCAATCCTGATCTCAAAAGCTTCATAGAAGGTTGTATCAGAACCCATGAGCATCACACCAGAAATAAATAGTTTTGATATTCCTAGAGTTCGACTTAATCAAACTAGAAATGCTCTACAAATCAAGGGGCCCAGAATGTGGAATGACCTTCCCAACCATGTTAAAGACTGTACCTCTCTCAACCAGTTTAAGTTAAAAGCGAAGCTATACCTAATAAATTCCCTGTAACCTACCTTACCCTTCTATTGTTAACCAATGTCTGTTTTTTTTCTTTAAAGAGCGCTGTTTGTCGACATAATTGTATTTGTGCTGCTTTTTCATCTATGTTTTCATTTCTTGTTTTCATTCTACTCATTATGCTCAATTAGTATTAAGCTTGTCATTTAAGTTTATCATGCCCGAAACGCTTTGCGTAATAGTGGCTTTAGGCATTGTATGTACTAGCTCTACCTATAAGTTAAACAATCCTTGTAAATATTTATTGTATGTATGTACCTTACCTAAATAAAATTGTATTGTATTGTATTGTATTGTTTCGGGCAGGTTCTTAATCTAAGACAATTTTAAGTAGGTAAATACTAGTGTAGCGAGTTAATCTTATACTCGCTCCATTATCTCATTATCCCAATTACAGAAGCTACAATCCTTTCCCCAATTACAGGTAATACTCTTCTCACCTTGTTGGAGGAAGCTGAGGTGTAATCACCATATAAGCAACGATTTGATGAATAGAAGACCACGGGAGACATCTCCCGTCACGCAGGGTGCAGTCGCACCTCCACAGATCTCCAGTATCAGCTCTTGATACTGGTAATGGCTCAAAAGGGCCACCACTTACGGGCTATTCATGCCCGTGCCACCTTTTGGGTGGCTTAATCTTTATCAATCAATCGAATAGAAGACAGTTCAATTCCCACAGTCAACAATGTAGCACTCGGCGTGTACAGTCTTAATCGACCCAAGACGCTACAGCTTCGACACAGAGCAGACAGCAGACTACGACCGCATCGAGCCGCCACGCTCTCCCACATAGAGCTCCACGACTCCGGCCTCACTCAGCTCTCTGCTCTGCTCCAGGCTTCGTCTCAACGTCTGCGACACTGCTATATCCAGGACTACTATATAAATATGAAACTCACTAAACACTGTATCTAATCAACCCAACAACGTAACATAATCGTACGTTACATTTGCCTTGTATTGTCCTTTTGTATTCAAACTCTGTCGTCAGTATAAAGAGAGGCTCCATAAGCCCTCTTGGAGATGTTGCAGGTTATCACTCAAGCTATGGTGCCAATGTCACAATTGTCAAAATTTATTTATTTATTATTTATTTATTTATATATATACAAGAAGGTACATTGGGTTAGTGAGAATACATTGGATAGTACAGTATTTACATTCTTGTAAAGCCACTAGTACGCACAGCGTTTCGGGCAGGTCCTTAATCTAGCAGATAATTTTAAGTAGGTAATTTCAATCAGAATTGATAAATGATAAGGATACATTACAAGAGAAAAATGAGATGAGAGAGATAAGTAGGTATATTAAAGCACATTGTTATATTAAAGCTCTGATTGATTACATTGACAGCTTGATTAGTAATTTAAACAAGGTTAATAGACACCATACAGCAGATTGACAGCACATATAAGACAGCAATGATCACAATGGTAAAGATGTTCAGATTGGGTACATAAAGATTGGGAGACTGGGTAGCAAAATATACAGATAAACAAGATTTATAAACACCATACCACAGATTGACAGCACATATAAGAAAACAGCAATGATCACAATGGTAAAGATGTTCAAATTGGGAACATAGAGGTTGGGAGATTGGGTAACAATTGATACAGTGCAATTTTAAAGCAAAAAGTGAAAAACTATGAAGATGAAATTAGGTACTTTTTAGTATTGATTTTGAATGATGTAAAAGTTGGACAGCTTTTCAATTCAGTAGGGAGTGAGTTCCATAAACTGGGTCCCTTTATTTGCATAGAGTGTTTACACAGATTAAGTTTAACTCTGGGGATATCAAAGAGATATTTATTTCTGGTGTGGTGATAATGGGTCCTATTACATCTGTCCAAGAAGAGTTTCAGACAAGGATTTGCATTTAAGAACAGGGTTTTGTAAATGTAGTTGACACAAGAGAATTTGTGGAGTGAGATTATGTTTAGCATGTTTAGGGAGTTAAACAAGGGGCTGTGTGTTGTCTGAAAGCAGAATTTGATATTATTCTGATAGCAGATTTTTGCTGGGTGATGATGGACTTGAGGTGGTTTGCAGTGGTTGAACCCCATTCACAGATACCATAGTTGAGATAGGGATAGATTAGTGCATAATATAGAGAGATGAGAGCAGAGTTAGGAACATAATATCTGATTTTGGAGAGTATACCAACTGTTTTAGAGACTTTCTTAGTTATGTGTTGTATGTGGGTACTGAAGTTGAGTCTCTTGTTTAAGAATATGCCAAGAAACTTTCCATCATTTTTATTGCTAATGTTTACATTGTCAATCTGAAGCTGAATTGCATTTGTAGATTTGCTTCCGAATAGGATGTAGTAGGTCTTTTCTATGTTAAGTGTTAGTTTGTTGGTTGACATCCATAAGTGGACTTTTTTTAGTTCATTATTAACACCATTTAGTGTATGTGGGTTGGGGTTGGAGTAGATGAGGGTAGTATCATCAGCAAACAAAATAGGTTTCATAATGTTAGAGACATTAGGCAGATCATTAATGTATATAAGAAAAAGAAGAGGTCCCAAGATGCTGCCCTGTGGCACTCCAACAGTTATTGGTAGAATGGGAGAGATTATATTATTGATGGCTACACATTGGTGTCTATCACTAAGATAGGATTGGATATAGTCCAGTGCATGGCCTCGGATTCCATAATGATGGAGTTTACTTAAGAGGTAATCGTGATTAACAGTATCAAAGGCCTTTCTCAGGTCAATGAAGAGTCCAATTGGAAACTCGTTTTTGTCAAGAGCTGAGTAAATTATATCAAGGAGACTAATAATTGCATCATTGGTACTCTTTTGAGAGCGGAATCCAAACTGACAGGGGCTAAGAATGTCGAATTTTACGAGATAGGAGTAGAGCTGTTTGTAGATAATTTTTTCAAATATTTTTGATAGTATGGGTAGGTTCGATATTGGTCTATAGTTGTTTATGTCTGACGGATTACCTCCTTTATGAACTGGCGTTACTCTTGCTTTTTTAAGGATATCAGGGAAGGTATGTGACCCGTGTTTGAGTGACCCGAGTCACTCAAACATCAGCCACTACCTTGGACCACATATGGACAAACATAACAGCTCCCCTTGTATCTGGTATAATCTACGACAGAACAACTGACCACTATCCTACCTTTCTCATAGCTAACATGGACATAACATCACCAAAAAGCAAGAAACTTTCATTTAGGCTACACAGTGAATCAGCTTTAGACAATCATACAGAGGCACTTTACAATATTAACTGGGATTCTGAATTCAATAATACCCATGATATAAATTCATTAGCTAACCTCTTCCTCTCCAAAACTCTAAGCCTCTACAACCTTCATTGTCCCCTTCTTACCAAGCAAGTAACTGACAAAAGATTAAACAATCCATGGCTCACAAGTGGCATTCTCAACTCAATCAACAAGAAACATGAATATGAAAAGAAAGTTAGGATTGGCCTAGTTTCAAAGGAAGTAGCTAAAAGGTACTCATCAATGCTTACCAGTATCATAAGAAAGGCAAAACTTGCATATTATGTGAATAGATTCAATGAAGCAAAAGGCAACATGAAAAGCACTTGGAAAACTATCTCTAGTATCCTAGGAACTAAACAACACTCACATAACCAAATAAAACTCTACAAGAATGGGGATATACCGTCAACTGATTTAGAAATGGCAAATGAATTTAATAGTTTCTTTTCATCGGTTGGTGCTAATCTTGCCAGTAAAATCCCACAGACTCAGACACATATTAACACATATCTCTCAGGCAGCTATCCAAACTCTCTTCTCCTTTCACCAATCAGCCCGGCAGATGTTGTGTCCATCATACATTCTCTAAAAACCAAGGCAGGGAACACCAGTGAAATTCCGTCCATTGTGTACAAGAGAGCCTCCCATGCCCTTGCCCCACCCATAGCACTACTGTTCAACAAATCTATAGAGTATCACACCTTCCCTGATATCCTCAAAAAAGCCAGTCCAAAAAAGCCAGAGTAACGCCAGTCCATAAAGGAGGCAATCCGGCGGACATAAACAATTATAGACCAATATCAAATCTACCTATTCTATCAAAAATATTTGAAAAAATTATTTACAAACAGCTCTATTCCTACCTCGTAAAATTCGACATACTCAGCCCCTGCCAGTTTGGCTTCCGGTCCCAAAAGAGCACCAACGATACAATCATTAGTCTCCTTGACATAATCTACTCAGCCCTTGACAAAAATGAGTTTCCGATTGGACTCTTCATTGACCTAAGAAAAGCCTTTGATACTGTTAATCACAACTACCTCTTACTTAAACTCCAGCATTATGGAATCCGAGGCCTTGACCTTGACTACATCCGATCCTATCTTAGTGACAGACACCAATATGTAACCATCAATGATACAACTTCTTCCACTCTACCAATTACCGTTGGAGTGCCACAGGGCAGCACCTTAGGACCTCTTCTATTTCTTATATATATAAACGATCTGCCTAATGTCTCTAATATTCTCAAACCTATATTGTTTGCTGACGATACTACCCTTATCTATTCAAACCTCAACCCACATACACTAAATAATGTTGTGAATAATGAATTAAAAAAAGTCCACTTATGGATGTCAACGAACAAACTAACATTAAACATCGAAAAGACTTACTACATCTTATTTGGAAGCAAATCATCAAATGCAATTCAGCTACAGATAGACAACATTAACATCAGTAATAAAAATGATGGCAAGTTTCTTGGCCTTTTCCTAGACAAGAGACTCAACTTCAGCACCCACATTCAACACATAACTAAGAAAGTCTCTAAGACAGTTGGTATACTCTCCAAAATCAGATATTATGTTCCTAACTCTGCTCTCCTCTCACTATATTATGCACTAATCTACCCCTATCTTAATTATGGTATCTGTGCATGGGGGTCTACCACTGCAAACCACCTTAAGCCCATCATCACACAGCAAAAATCTGCTATCAGAATAATAACTAACTCTGCTTTCAGACAACACTCAGCTCCCTTGTTTAAATCCCTAAACTTGCTAAATATTAACTCCCTCCACACATTCTCTTGTGTCAACTACATTTACAAAACCCTGTTCTTAAATGCAAACCATGCTCTGAAACTCTCCCTGGACAGATGTAATAGGACCCATTATCACCACACCAGAAATAAATATCTCTTTGATATCCCCAGGGTCAAACTTAATCTGTGTAAACACTCTATGCAAATTAAGGGACCTAGTCTATGGAACTCATTCCCTAGTGAATTGAAAAACTGTAAAACTTTTGCCTTATTTAAAAGCAAAACCAAAAAGTACCTAACTTCATCTTCTTAGTTTCCTACACTGAGCTTAAAAATTGCTCTGTACCTAGTGTTACCCAATCTCCTAATTTTTATGTAATATCAAACAACCTTATCATTGTGTTCATTGCTGTCTTCTTTTATGTGCTAGCCATATGCTGTATTGTGACTACCAATTTTTGTCAACTACCATTCAAGCTGTCATTGCAATCAATCTTATATTGTTTCTGCTGTATTGTGCCTACCAATTTGTTGTCAACTACCATTCAAGCTGTCATTGCAATCAATCTTAGCTACCTATGTGCTTTAATATACTGTACCTACAATTTTCTCTCATCTTCTTTTTTTTTCATTTCATGTAATCTGTTATCATTTTTTTGTCTATAAATTTTGCAAGTATTTACCTCCTTAAAATTTTCTTAGATTAAGGACCTGCCCGAAACGCTGCGCGTGCTAGTGGCTTTACAAGACTGTAATTACCATATTATGTATCCTCACATTCCCATTGACATTCTTGTATATGCATAAATAAATAAATAAATAAATAAATAAGTATGACACTCAAGGGATTTGTTGAACAGCAGAGCTATAGGTGGCGCAAGGGCATGGGAGGCGCTCTTGTATACAATGGATGGGATTTCACTGATGTTCCCAGCTTTGGTTTTTAGTGAGTGTATGATGGACACAACATCTGACGGGCTGACTGGTGAGAGGAGAAGAGAGTTTGGATAGCTGCCTGAGAGATATGTGTTGATATGTGTCTGAGTCTGTGGGATTTTACTTGCAAGGTTAGCACCAATCGATGAAAAGAAGCTATTAAATTCATTCGCCATTTCTAAGTCAGTTGACAGTGTAAGGCCATCCTTAGAGAGTGTTATCTGGTTGTGGGAGTGTTGTTTAGTTCCCAGGATGTTGGAGATGGTATTCCATGTGCTTTTCATGTTGCCTTTTGCTTCTTTGAATCTAGTCTCATAATATGAAAGTTTTGCTTTTCTTATGATACTGGTAAGCACTGATGAGTACTTTTTAACTACTTCCATTAAAACTAGGCCACTCCTAAATTTCTTTTCGTATTCATGTTTTTTGTTGATTGATTTAATTATGCCACTTGTGAGCCACGGGTTATTTTTTCTTTTATCAGTTACTTGTTTGGTAAGGAGGGGTGTTATAAATAATTGTGTGTAGGGCTTCTATGGGGAACTGGTACTATTAAGGGGTAAGGGTAGTTAGAAGACAGAGTATCAAATATGGGAGAGCTAAAAGGCCCGGCCCCCAAAATAAACTATCCACAGTAGTAATAACTTGCTACTAGACCATATATGTTAGTCTAAGGGTTGATCAATGCACTCCCACACTGGAAGAAGGAATACTCTGTAATTCATGTACTTATTTATTAACCCCTTAACAACCCCCCATATACACTCACACCAATAACAATAATAATAATAACTTTACCACACTATCGTACGTTAAAAGCCTTGGTCCACATAGGCAGGATACAAGGTTTACACTAACAACAAGCTAGGGTAAAGTACTACTGGATAAGCACTGAAGCTGGATGCAGCTTAGGGTAGAGACACCACGTGGTACCCTAATACAAAGCACAACACTTAGGGTTACCCAAAACACTGGCAACTACTACCCCCAGGTCTCACCAATCGTTACTACCAGAGTAGGTACACTTAGAAATCATACAATACTTAACTTAATGGTACAGGAACTTAAGGTAAGGGAAATAAGTAAGAGCAGAAGGGAGGAGATTAGGGGTGCAGCCACAGAGTAGGTCTCGTCCGCACGAACGCCAGCCAGAGAAGGACCTCCTAGCGACCAGCTAGGCCTCCCATGTCGTGGTGCCGGAAGGAGCCTATAATTGATCGTGCAGCTAAGCACATTAAAGATCTTCCCCTATGCAATGTATTGTTACTTTACAAATGATTAGAAAGTATTAGTAAGCACAGTTGGTGCCTATGTTATTATTTAATAATCAACCCCCAGCTCAGTCTTTAAATGCTCTTTGAGAAACAATAATAGTCTTACGTCTGGCAGGGAAGATACAAACAATTGCCGCTCGCGATGCACTCAACTGTACTACCAGAAAGTTTAATAGCTCAATTTTGACCTCTGGTTTCCACTGGAGAACCCAGGGTCGTAACACTCCTCCCCCCTTCAGAGAAAAAAAAAATGTGACTACTAGAATAGTAGTCATATTTTTTTGTAAGAGTATACAGAGAATAAAAAGAAAAAATATATGACAAAAACAAAAAATCAATCAAAAACAATTTCTCTGCAAAAAAAAATACAAAGGAGTTCTCTGAAAGAAAAAAAAAAACATACACACAAAAAAAAAGAACAGGGAAGTAAATAAATTGGACACGGAATATTTAATGTCACAGGAGAACCTAAAAAAAAAATTAACTAAAGCATGACAGTTGGTACATGGCTTTCTGTGGCTCAGATGAATGTTATTCAGGCAACCGGGACAGAGCGTCGGCTATCACGTTGAGTCTGCCCGGTAGGTGGGTAATGGAAAGATTGAAGTCCTGTAGGTACAACGCCCACCTGAGGATGCGTTTATTCTTACCCTTCATCTGAGTCAGGAAGACTAGTGGGTTATGGTCCATGTACACTTCCACTATATTACCTGTGAGGTAAACTTCGAACTTTTTACATGTTAACACTAGCGCCAACGCCTCTTTTTCTACCACTGAATAATTGCGTTGCGCCTTGTCGAATTTCACAGAGTAATAATATACTGGGTGTTCCACCTGATCATCCCCAGTTTGCAACAACACTGCACCAGCACCCGAGATGCGTCAACATGAATTTTAAACGGTCGGTCAAACCTTTGACTAGCAAGCACTGGGGTGGAAGCTAAGATCAATTTCAAATTTTTAAATGCCTCTGCACAGTCTGATGACCACTTAAATTTAACGGCTTTCCGCAACAAGTCTGTGAGAGGAGTGGCAACACTGGAAAAGTTCTGACAAAAACGTCGATAGTACGCACACATACCGATAAATCTTTGAACGTCCTTTTTAGACTTTAGTACTGGATACTCCAGAATGGCACTGATTTTATCTTGCCGAGGTAACACTTTTCCTTGGCCCACTTCATAACCGAGGTACGTCACTGTGCCTTGACCAAAATGACACTTTTTAGCATTTAAGGTAAGATTTGCCCTTTTCAAGATGGCAAACAACTGGCGTAACCTAGCTATGTGGTCAGCCCAATTACTGTCAAACAGCACGATATCATCTAAATATGCCCGACAATTTGGCACCTTAGCAAGTAGAGAGTTCATGAGTCTCTGGAACGTGGCAGGAGCATTACGCAAGCCGAACGGTAACACTTGATACTCAAAAACACCCTCGGGTGTCACGAACGCAGTTAGCTGTTTAGCACGTTCAGTGAGTGGGATTTGATAATACCCCCTCGAGAGGTCGAATTTCGAAACGTACTTGGCATTTCCCAACTCGTCGATGCAGTCCTTGAGGAGGGGCAGCGGATAGGCATCCACAATGGTCACCTTGTTGAGCTGCCGATAGTCGGTGTATAATCGCCAGGAGCCGTCTGGTTTGGGGACCAAAAGGCAGGGCGAGCACCAAGAGCCCTGGCTCGGCCGGATGAGGCCGTGCTGGAGCAAGAAGTCGACCTCCTTCCGTACGATGGCCTTCTTTTCTGGACTCATCCGATAGGGTTGAAGGCGAATGGGAGTGTAGTCTGTCAACTCGACATCATGGCAAATGGCATCAGTCTGGGTCGGGACCTCCCCGAACAGACTGGAGAATTCATCAACCAACGACTGCACCTCTTCACGTTGGGCCATCTGCAAATGGGACAGTCCCTCCTCCACAGCATTCACAGAACTAGAATTATTGAAAATGAGATTAGTTGGGTCCCCAGAACAATCATCCCCTCTCTCACTGGAAATGGAAACATTGGTTAGTGCAATGGGCCTGGGGCCCTGGAACTTCTTCAGTCGATTTACATGTATGAGCATTACCTGGTTACGTTTGTCAGAGTGCCTCACTTTGTACGTGAGGTCCCCAGTCTTTTCTGTCACAATGTAGGGGCCTTCGTACTTGTGGGACATAGTGTTCCCTAGTCGAGGCTTTAATACCAGGACAGGGTCGCCAGGCTGAAATACCCGTAACTTAGATTTAGCATCGTTACGTTCTTTCATCTTTTCTTGGGCCTTGCCAAGATACTTTAATGCAGCCGCCTTGCAGTCCTTGAGTCTCTGGTGGTGTTGCGCAAAGAAAGCCGAACCTTCGGTTAACGTTACGTTCCCTAACAGATTCTCCTGCAACATTTGCAAGGGTCCACGAACTTTATGGCCAAAGACTAACTCAAAAGGAGAACAACCCAGTGAACTTTGTAATCCCTCTCTAGCCGCAAACAAAACATACGGTAAATTCTCATCCCAGAAGGTGTGGGAACTCTCGCACGATGTCTTCAACATCTGCTTCAGAGTTAGATGGAAACGTTCAATTACCCCCTGACTCTGTGGATGGTATGGGCTGGAAACCTTATGAGTTATTCCATGTTCCTTACAAAATTGCTCAAAAATATCAGACTTAAAATTAGTACCATTGTCAGTTTGCACGACCCGAGGCAGTCCAAAAGTGGAAAAAAATTGCAACATACGAGCAACAACAGTTTTTGCTCAGATGTTCCTTACAGCAAAAGCCTCTGGGTAACGAGTAGTGATACACATCATTGTGATTAGGTAAATATTACCAGACTTAGTTCTAGGTAATGGTCCAACATAGTCCATTACCACATGAGAAAATGGTTCCTCTGGCACGACAATAGGCTTTAGAGGAGCTTTAGGTGGAGTCTGGTTTGGTTTCCCAACCAGTTGACAAACAATACACGCATTACAAAATTTTGCCACATCGCTTTTCAGCTTGGGGCAGAAAAAATACTTTAAAATTTTGTGATACGTAATATTTATACCTTGATGTCCCCCCATAGGATCATCATGAGCAGCTGCCAAAACTCTTTCTCTATAGCAGGTCGGCAACATAACCTGGTGGACTACCTCCCACAAATTTGACAAGGGAGCACTCTGTGGTCTCCATTTTCTCATCAAAATCCGATCATTGTAGTAGTACCCAGTTGCTGCGTCTACAATTTCCTCCATAGAGACGGCTGTCTCATGACAATCTGCAAGAGTGGGGTCAGCTTTCTGTAACTCACTCAAGGAGGCATCTATGCCTTGGTCAGATGCCATTGGCCGAGGCTCAACAGTGTTCTCCACCTCCCCACTACTCTCGGTAGATGGCGGTGGCAGGCTCTCCACAATGTCCTCGGCCACGTCATCGAGTCGGGCCATGAATGTGTCCGCGAGGTCCACTTGGTTTTCACCACTCGGGATTTACCACCTTGGCAAGCACAGGGCTGCCCTTACATTTAAGTCCCATAGACCTGGTCACCGCGCACGCAGGGTACACAACATTATCCTCTGCGGCGGGTGGATCCAGGCAAACCTTAGGGATAGGCAACATAATAGGCAGTCTGGAGTCCCCTACCTTATCCCCTGCTAAATCATTACCAACTATTACATCAACATTAGGGAAAGGTAGGTATGAAGTGACTCCGACTGTACAAACACCCTTGTGGAAATCAGATTCCAGGGTAACCTTATGGAGGGGTACTGCTCGAGTATCACTAGTGACACCCTCGACCAGTACCACCTCTCCAGTGTCGAAAGTGTTGGCACCTTGCAACGCACTCTCTAAAATTAAAGTCTGGATGGCACCGGTGTCTCGGAAGATCACCACGTCCTTCCAGGAAGAACCCTCTGACAAAAGTAGTCTCCCTTTCGATAAGAATGGGGTAAGCAAGTCCAACCACTGTGGGTTGGAGGTCTTACTCCCTAACCCTTCCAAAGGCCTCAAGCCCTGTGTCACAACTAGAGCATTGGGTCTTTTTTCCGAGTACAGTTGCCAACAACGGCTAATAGTGTGGTTTGGACGATTACAGTGACCACAAAAACGTCGGGGAGAAGAGACATTACTAACAGAATTACCCTTCGGTTCACCCTTAGGTGCCGTGGGGCTAGACACTTTAACAGGGTTAGTTATGTCTGAAACAGAAGGTGCATTAGGTAAAGGGTTAGAATGAGCTGGTCTGGACTGGCTGTGGGTATAAGTTTTGCTACTCTGTGGGGTATAATTATTTTTATTGGGCCTTTTGCCCGCCAATTGGTAGTTTTCTGCCAACTTGGCCAAATCCCCTATTTTAGAATTTACCTCTACCCTTCCTCTAATGTACTGTGAAACATTCTCTGGCATAATATCTATAAAATGCTCCATTAAAATTAAGTTCCTGAGAGCCTCGTATGTTTCGGCTTTCGCCGAGCAAATCCATCTATCAAACAATCGAATTTGATCATTAACAAATTCAGTGAGCGGTTGGTTGTGGGTAGGCCTAAGGTTGCGATAAACTTGGCGGTGAGCTTCAGGAGTAATTTCATATGCCCGCAAAATACATTCCCTGACTTTATCATATTCAAAACACTCGTCGTCAGGCATGTTTATAAAAATATCTTGTGCTTTACCCCTAAGTCTTCCCTGTAGGATTTTCACCCACTCTTCCTTTGGCCAGTTCATGGACATGGCCAATCTCTGAAAATGGTTGAAAAACCTTTCAGGGTCAGACTCGGAAAATTCAGGCAAATTATGCTTTTTCTCATAATGCCTGGGGTTTGAATCCCCGGCAGGTGGAGGTCCAGTGGCATTCGCTCTAATTCTAGCCTCCTCGGTTTTGAGTCTTTGCTCCTCTAATTTTATTTTTGCTAACTCTAAAGCTAATTCTCTATCCCTCTTAGTTGCACTTTCTGCTTGGCTAGGCTGGCATAAAGGTGTATCACTTGCCAATAGTTCTTCATCAATACAATGTTGTAATATTTCATTTACCAAAGTCCACTTTTTATCCTCGTCATTTAATTCTAGGCCAAATTCCTTGCCTAACAATACTAAATTAGACTTGGTAAGTTTCTTTATCTCTACCACTGAAGGCTCCATTGCCAGTCTCTGCATTTCAGATGACATCACTAATAATTTTAGCTCCCAGCCAAAGAAAAAATTAAAAAATAAAAATTGGAAAAAAACAAAAATTTGCACGGCCCCTAACACAAGGCCACACTAACCTTACTCATGAAGGGATCCAGCTGGGTGTCCAGTCAGTGCAAGAATGTCCTTTGCTAGATGAGCTGGACCCTAGGCTAGCACACAACCGTTCTGCGGAAAACAAAAAAATTTAATTTTGGCACTCAAGAATCTAATTTTTTACACTTATAATGTTCCTCCCGGACAGGCCAACCACTTGTTATAAATAATTGTGTGTGGGGCTTCTATGGGGAACTGGTACTATTAAGGGGTAAGGGTAGTTAGAAGACAGAGTATCAAATATGGGAGAGCTAAAAGGCCCGGCCCCCAAAATAAACTATCCACAGTAGTAATAACTTGCTACTAGACCATATATGTTAGTCTAAGGGTTGATCAATGCACTCCCACACTGGAAGAAGGAATACTCTGTAATTCATGTACTTATTTATTAACCCCTTAACAACCCCCCATATACACTCACACCAATAACAATAATAATAATAACTTTACCACACTATCTTACGTTAAAAGCCTTGGTCCACATAGGCAGGATACAAGGTTTACACTAATAACAAGCTAGGGTAAAGTACTACTGGATAAGCACTGAAGCTGGATGCAGCTTAGGGTAGAGACACCACGTGGTACCCTAATACAAAACACAACACTTAGGGTTACCCAAAACACTGGCAACTACTACCCCCAGGTCTCACCAATCGTTACTACCAGAGTAGGTACACTTAGAAATCATACAATACTTAACTTAATGGTACAGGAACTTAAGGTAAGGGAAATAAGTAAGAGGAGAAGGGAGGAGATTAGGGGTGCAGCCACAGAGTTGGTCTCGTCCGCACGAACGCCAGCCAGAGAAGGACCTCCTAGCGACCAGCTAGGCCTCCCATGTCGTGGTGCCGGAAGGAGCCTAATTGATCGTGCAGCTAAGCACATTAAAGATCTTCCCCTATGCAATGTATTGTTACTTTACAAATGATTAGAAAGTATTAGTAAGCACAGTTGGTGCCTATGTTATTATTTAATAATCAACCCCCAGCTCAGTCTTTAAATGCTCTTTGAGAAACAATAATAGTCTTACGTCTGGCAGGGAAGATACAAACAATTGCCGCTCGCGATGCACTCAACTGTACTACCAGAAAGTTTAATAGCTCAATTTTGACCTCTGGTTTCCACTGGAGAACCCAGGGTCGTAACAAGGGGATAGTGAGTGTTGTAGAGGCTTAGAGTTTTGGAGAGAAAGAGGTTAGTTGATGAGTTTATATCCTGTGAATTATTAAATTCAGATTCCCAGTTAATATTGTGGAGTGCATTAGAGAGATTGCCTAAAGCTGATTCACTATGTAGCCTGAATGAAAGTTTTTTGGTTTCTGGTGGTAATGTGTCAATGTTTGCTATGAGGAAAGTAGGATAGTGGTCAGTTGTTCTGTCATAAATTACCCCAGATGTAAGGGGAGCTGTTATATTAGTCCATAGGTGATCCAGGGTAGTGGCAGATGTTTGAGTGACTCGGGTGGGCTTGGTGATTGTGGGGATTAGCATACAGGAGTGCATGCTGTTACGGAAATAGTCAACTTGAGGGTTGTTTTGAAGACCCAGGTCAATATTGAAATCACCTCCCAGAATGATGTGATTTTTGTTGAGATTGTTATTTATGATAAGATTCCTTACAATGTCAGAGAATAAAGCTATGTTGGTATTAGGAAATCTATAGATGGCACCGATTATCAGGGAGGATTTAAGGGATTTACTGGAGAACTTGGCAAAGGTATATTCACAATAGTCGTTTCTATCACTAATGACACTATTGCAAGTGAAGGCATCTTTGTAATATATTGCTGTACCGCCACCTTTTTTATTAGGCCTGCAGTTATGAATGGCTTTATAACCAGCTAAATTGTAGAGTTGGGTATAGTCATTACTTAGCCAAGTTTCTGTTAAAATGATGAAAGATAATTTAGTACCTAGTGCTGTAAGAAGTGCATTTATATCATCAAAATGTTTACCAAGTGACCTAACATTTTGGTTGTAAACTGATAAGCAGGTGCTATTTAGGAGTTTGTTTTTTGCAAGATTTGCTGTGTAATACCTGCAATAATGATGATCAATGTGCTGATTTGTGTGGATATGGGACAGAAGATTTCGATCTGGATCAATATCAGTAAGCATATAGATAAGATAATGTCACGATACAATAAGATAAGCAATATCAGGAACAGATGAAAACTAAATCTGCTGTAAAATAGAAAGTAATTATAGCAAAACACAACAATATAATAATATAACAATACAATAAGAGCTTACAAAGTATTGAGTCTGCTAAAATTAGAGAATAATTATGGCAAAACACAACAATAAATGCAAGTAAACAAAAGAATTGAAACAATTAGAGGTAGAATAAAAGTCACTAGATAGCCATGGAGGATACACAAGTTTGGTGGAGAGAACAAAAAAATCAGTAGAGACTGTCAAGATGAATATATAAAAAAAATTTGACAAATGATAATTGTAAAGTAAAATAATCTTAAAGATAATAAATTTTATTTAGCTTAGTTTTAACCTATAATTAGAATGAACTTAATTAAAAGAACAAAATGAGATCAATAATTGATTTCAATAAATGACAGATCAATACAATTAAATTTACAATTTAAATGGAATAGGGTAAGATTAGATTTTAGAGTAAAATTTTACAATGAAACTGAGGTAGATGCTTGCATAAGTGCATGGAGACTTGATGGATTATTTAGGAAATTATATGAATGAGAGAACATTAGGTAAATGGTAAGGCAGAGACAGCACCTTAGACAAAGTTAGATTAAGTTAGGTTAGGCTCAGGCACTGAAAGAGTTATTTTAAGTACTGGCATTGGTCGGGTTCAGGTTTTCAGATATACCACAATTTTTATTTTATTTTATTTATGCATATACAAGAATGTACATAAGGAATGTGAGGATACAAATATGGTAATTACAGTCTTGTAAAGCCACTAGCACGCGCAGCGTTTCGGGCAGGTCCTTAATCTAAGAAAATTTTAAGGAGGTAAATACTTGCAAAATTATAGACAAAAAATGATAACAGATTACATGAAATGAAAAAAATGATGAGAGAAAATTGTAGGTACAGTATATTAAAGCACATAGGTAGCTAAGATTGATTGCAATGACAGCTTGAATGGTAGTTGACAAAAAAATTGGTAGGCATAATACAGCAGAAACAATATAAGATTGGTTGCAATGACAGCTTGAATGGTAGTTGACAAAAATTGGTAGTCACAATACAGCATATGGCTAGCACATAAAAGAAGACAGCAATGAACACAATGATAAGGTTGTTTGAAATTACATAAAAATTAGGAGATTGGGTAACACTAGGTACATGGCAAATTTAAAGCTCAGTGTAGGAAACTAAGAAGATGAAGTTAGGTACTTTTTGGTTTTGCTTTTAAATAAGGCAAAAGTTTTACAGTTTTTCAATTCACTAGGGAGTGAGTTTCATAAACTAAGTCCCTTAATTTGCATAGAGTGTTTACACAGATTAAGTTTGACCCTGGGAATATCAAAGAGATATTTATTTCTGGTGTGGTGATAATGGGTCCTATTACATCTGTCCAGGGAGAGTTTCAGAGCATGGTTTGCATTTAAGAACAGGGTTTTGTAAATGTAGTTGACACAAGAGAATGTGTGGAGGGAGTTAATATTTAGCAAGTTTAGGGATTTAAACAAGGGAGCTGAGTGTTGTCTGAAAGCTGAGTTAGTTATCATTCTGATAGCAGATTTTTGCTGTGTGATGATGGGCTTAAGGTGGTTTGCAGTGGTAGACCCCCCATGCACAGATACCATAATTAAGATAGGGGTAAATTAGTGCATAATATAGTGAGAGGAGAGCAGAGTTAGGAACATAATATCTGATTTTGGAGAGTATACCAACTGTCTTAGAGATTTTCTTAGTTATGTGTTGAATGTGGGTGCTGAAGTTGAGTCTCTTGTCTAGGAAAAGGCCAAGAAACTTGCCATCATCTTTATTACTGATGTTAATGTTGTCTATCTGTAGCTGAATTGCATTTGATGATTTGCTTCCAAATAAGATGTAGTAAGTCTTTTCGATGTTTAATGTTAGTTTGTTCGTTGACATCCATAAGTGGACTTTTTTTAATTCATTATTCACAACATTATTTAGTGTATGTGGGTTGAGGTTTGAATAGATAAGAGTAGTATCGTCAGCAAACAGTATAGGTTTGAGAATATTAGAGACATTAGGCAGATCGTTTATATATATAAGATATAGAAGAGGTCCTAAGATGCTGCCCTGTGGCACTCCAACGGTAATTGGTAGAGTGGACGAAGTTGTATCATTGATGGTTACATATTGGTGTCTGTCACTAAGATAGGATCGGATGTAGTCAAGGGCAAGGCCTCGGATTCCATAATGCTGGAGTTTAAGTAAGAGGTAGTTGTGATTAACAGTATCAAAGGCTTTTCTTAGGTCAATGAAGAGTCCAATCGGAAACTCATTTTTGTCAAGGGCTGAGTAGATAACGTCAAGGAGACTAATGATTGCATCGTTGGTGCTCTTTTGGGACCGGAAGCCAAACTGGCAGGGGCTGAGTATGTCGAATTTTACAAGGTAGGAATAGAGCTGTTCAATCAAGCTGTTCAATGTTCAAGAACAATCACTTAAGAAGGCCAGTAGTTGTTGGTCACATTTTATTTCATATCTTTTTCCTGCACTTTCCTTCTTCGCAAAAATCGTTCCATTCCTAGTGTAGCACTGCTTGATAACACCAGGGTTTTGTTTGCGAATTTGACGCAGCCTGTAGAGGAGGGATCCACGCTGCTTTGTAAGGCGCTCATTTATATAGAGGTTGGTTTTATACTAAAATGATGTACCTTGCATACATCAGATCTTTAGTGGATTATGCTGCACCTCTGCTTGCCTTGATGACTGAAAGAAAGCTTAAAGGGCTTGAAAACTTGCAGAACGAAGCCTTGAAGATAATCTTTGGATGCCCCTCGTACCACAAAGATACTTAACATGAGGAAGGAACTTAATATTCCGAGCGTTGTTTATCGTGTTACTGAAAGTAACTGTCAAATTGGTATAAAAATGCTTAGGCTATCTCATCCTAACTCTTGCACAGAAGCCTTCCAGAATGTCTTTATTGAAGGTCAACATTGTTTCATGTGGCACTGTATCACAAGCTTTGCTAAAGTCAAGGTACACAACATCACAATCCTTACCACTATCAACTGCCTCAACTATGCTGGAATAAAAAGAGAGCATATTTGTTAAACATGAACGGCCATGTGTAAAACCATGTGTTCTGACTTAACCCCATTGATTCTAAATCTTTGATTCCTTTGGTATAGCCATGCCCTAATTCAGCTTAATATAGAATCCACAATATAGTTAGCCTCTATCTTTTTAATCAGTCTTTTATGTGGCACTGTATCAAAAGTTTATATTATGAGTGGGGAGTCCGTATAAACAACTGGGCCTCTACCCCCCTTCAATCCGAACTATTTTCCTTGCTTCTTGCACTGAAATGTGTACAAGTCTCTAAACTGATACATTAATTGTGACTCTTCATCATCCTTAATTGCTCTCAACTCTTTAAGACATACTGTAACATGCACGTGTCTGAAGCTAGACACAAATACAACAAAATTATTAATGATAACAAGAGACTTCGAACTAGGTACCTCACAGGAAGGTGTCCTCAGTCCTACCTTATTTAATATCTTAATAAACACGCTGTTAAACTCTGTACCGAGCAATCCCAACGTCCACATCATTATAGCTATGCTGATGATATAATGATACACACCACTGGGTATGCTGATGATATAATGATACACACCACTTGGTATGCTGATGATATAATGATACACACCACTGGGTATGCTGATATAATGACACACCACTGGGTATGATGATGATATGATATGATGACAAAAATGAGTTTCCAATTGGACTCTTCATTGACCTGAGAAAGGCCTTTGATACTGTTAATCACGATTACCTCTTAAGTAAACTCCATCATTATGGAATCCGAGGCCATGCACTGGACTATATCCAATCCTATCTTAGTGATAGACACCAATGTGTAGCCATCAATAATATAATCTCTCCCATTCTACCAATAACTGTTGGAGTGCCACAGGGCAGCATCTTGGGACCTCTTCTTTTTCTTATATACATTAATGATCTGCCTAATGTCTCTAACATTCTGAAACCTATTTTGTTTGCTGATGATACTACCCTCATCTACTCCAACCCCAACCCACATACACTAAATGGTGTTGTTAATAATGAACTAAAAAAAGTCCACTTATGGATGTCAACCAACAAACTAACACTTAACATAGAAAAGACCTACTACATCCTATTTGGAAGCAAATCTACAAATGCGATTCAGCTTCAGATTGACAATGTAAACATTAGCAATAAAAATGATGGAAAGTTTCTTGGCATATTCCTAGACAAGAGACTCAACTTCAGTACCCACATACAACACATAACTAAGAAAGTCTCTAAAACAGTTGGTATACTCTCCAAAATCAGATATTATGTTCCTAACTCTGCTCTCATCTCTCTATATTATGCACTAATCTATCCTTATCTCAACTATGGTATCTGTGCATGGGGTTCAACCACTGCAAACCACCTCAAGTCCATCATCACCTAGCAAAAATCTGCTATCAGAATAATATAAAATTCTGCTTTCAGACAACACACAGCCGGTGTTTAACTCCCTAAACATGCTAAACATAATCTCACTCCACAAATTCTCTTGTGTCAACTACATTTACAAAACCCTGTTCTTAAATGCAAATCCTTGTCTGAAACTCTTCTTGGACAGATGTAATAGGACCCATTATCACCACACCAGAAATAAATATCTCTTTGATATCCCCAGAGTTAAACTTAATCTGTGTAAGCACTCTATGCAAATAAAGGGACCCAGTTTATGGAACTCACTCCCTACTGAATTGAAAAGCTGTCCAACTTTTACATCATTCAAAATCAATACTAAAATGTACCTAATTTCATCTTCATAGTTTTTCACTTTTTGCCTTAAAATTGCACTGTATCAATTGCTACCCAATCTCCCAACCTTTATGTTCCCAATTTGAACATCTTTACCATTGTGATCATTGCTGTTTTCTTATATGTGCTGCCAATCTGTTGTATGGTGTTTATAAATCTTGTTTATCTGTATCTTTGCTACCCAGTCTCCCAATCTTTATGTACCCATTCTGAACATCTTTACCATTGTGATCATTGCTGTCTTATATGTGCTGTCAATCTGCTGTATGGTGTCTATTAACCTTGTTTAAATTACTAATCAAGCTGTCAATGTAATTAATCAGAGCTTTAATATAACAATGTGCTTTAATATACCTACTTATCTCTCTCATCACATTTTTCTCTTGTAATGTATCTTTATCATTTATCAATTCTGATTGAAATTACCTACTTAAAATTATCTGCTAGATTAAGGACCTGCCCGAAACGCTGTGCGTACTAGTGGCTTTACAAGAGTGTAAATACTGTACTATCCAATGTATTCTCACAAACCCAATGTACCTTCTTGTATATAAATAAATAAATAAATAAATAAATAAATAAATAAATAAATAAATAAATCAATCAATAAATAAATAAATAAATAAATAAAGATATAATGATACACACCACTGGGTATGATGATATAATGATACACGCCACTGGGTATGCTGATGATATAATTATACACACCACTGGGTATGCTGATGATATAATGATACACACCACTGGGTATGCTAACATGCAGAACACTCTTAACTCTGTATTAGACTCATGTCAGGACCTAGGTTTAATTATCTCAGCAGAGAAAACAAAGATACACAATCGGCGCCCACCCAGGCAGGGAGGAGCTGTTCGCAAGATGCAACTGTCTGATGGCTCCCAGCTTGACTATGTTAACAGATTCAAATACCTTGGCCTTGAGGTGCCACTGTATGGTCCTGTTATATTCAGACTCTGTCATCAGTATAAAGAAAGGCTCCGAGCTCTCAAGGCTGTTGCAGGTTATCACTCAGGCTATGGTGCCAATGTCAGAATTGTCAAAATGATGTACTTTGCATACATCAGATCTTTAGTGGATTATGCTGCATCTCTGCTTGTTTTGATGCCTGAAAGAAAGCTTGGAGGGATTGAAAAATTGCAGAACGAAGCCTTGAGGATAATCCTTGGGTGCCCTCGTACCACAAAGATACTTAATATGAGAAAGGAACTTAATATTCTGAGCGTTGTTTATCGTGTTACTGAAATTAACTGTCAAATTGGTATAAAAATGCTTAGGCTAACTCATCCTAACCCTTGCACAGAAGCCCTCCAGAATTTCTTAATTGAAGATCAGCATTGTTCCAAATGGATAACTAAAACTGGAACTCAACTCAGAATGTACCAGGTTTATAATTTGTACCAAGAGAAACAACAACGGCACTTTCCTGCACCGTGGGAGGTTAACCCTTTCCAATTTTAATCCCTCCCTTTCCACCCAAGAAACAAATTAGAGATCAGCCCAAGCTTCGTCTTGAGGCAAAGCTCAACGCCTTAAGCTATATTGATGCTCTGTCCACAGAGCATTCTCTCTCTCAAGTCGTATACAATGATGGTTCCCTACACCGCACCACGGGTGCAGCTGGAAGTGCAGTTGTTCTGACAATGGTCGATGGCTTGTACTTTGAGTGGGGAGTCCGTATAAACAACTGGGCCTCTACCCTTCAGACTGAACTATTTGCCTTGGTCCTTGCACTGAAATGTGTACAAGTCTCCATACTTGATACAATAATTGTAAGTGACTCTTTATCATCCTTAATTGCTCTCGACTCTTAAAGACATAACTGTAACATGCTCGTGTCAGAAGCTAGACACAAATACAACAAAATTATTAAGGATGGTAACAGAGTCCATTTCATGTGGTCTTCATCTCATGTTGGCCTCCGAATGCATGATAGAGTTGATGAGTTAACCAAAGAATCTACCTTTAAAGGAGAAATTGAGTATAACCTTGGATTGTCAATAAGCAGTCTGAGAGCAGTAGTACATCGAGAACTTCAACAAAATCTTGTAACTCTGAGGCAAAGTGAAATTGACACTAGTAATTCCATCTATCATCGTACTATCGTGCAAGAGGAACCACACATCAATGGATCACCCAATAAAATCAGCAGACTTCTAGATGTTACTACTGCTCGGCTTAAACTCGGTTAGAAATATCTCTGGGAATTCTCATTATGTAGACCTGACCAAATGTAAACTGTGTCAACAAAATTATTCGCACACCCTCCGTCACTTTGTGATGGAGTGCGAAAAGATCCGTGAATTCAGAGACAATTCTATAACAAATATTCCAAAGATATGTAAATATTTCATTCAAAATGATCTGCTACTGACTTCTGAAGCATATGAAGTCTGTCTGAAACATGTTCCTTTGAGGAAAGCCAGAAAGAGGTCCAATGTAGAAAGAGAACGCAGACGACATTACAAAAGGAGGAAGAAATTAACGGAAATGCTTAAGCAGACACGACTCTCCATACAGAGAAGAAATAACTTAAACAGAGAGATTGAAGAAATCGAACAGAGACTGAAGCATTCCTATCAGACTGAAGAAAGGCAACTAGAACAGAAAGCAATTCAGGAAATAAAGAAAACCCCAAAATATTTCTTCACATATGCTAAATCAAAAGCGAAAACCACTGCCAGTATTGGACCTATTCGTATTAGTGAAGGTTCATACACTGAGGATGACAAAGAAATTAGTGAAATCCTAAAAAAGCAGTATGAAGATATGTTTCGCACTCCGATACACAGCATGAAAGTGGAAGATTCGGACAATTTCTTTATGAATGATACTCAAACACCTGTAAATATAACTGATATCAACACGAGCATGGCAGATTTTGAAAGAGAAATTGACAATATGCCCATGCACTCAGCCCCGGGTCCAGACTCATGGAATTCAATATTTATAAAGAAATGCAAAGTGCCAGTAGCACAGGCTCAGGGACTGAACCCCACAATTCATTTAGCTAAGCAAGTTACAATCTTGATGAGCTAGTTACAAAATTCAATATAAGTCGTCACATCAACAATGGGTTCGAGATCGACCTCAACTTCAGAGCAGGAGAGATTGCTGAAATTGAGGGAATACAGAGAACATATACGGCACGCATAGACGAGATAAAGCACCTAAATTATTGGGATCGTCTCAAAGCTCTCCAAATGTACTCACTAGAAAGGAGACGAGAGAGATACCAAATAATATACACATGGAAAATACTGGAGGGACAGGTCCCAAATCTGCACAGTAAAATAACAACGTACTGGAGTGAACGACATGGAAGAAAATGCAGAATAGAACCAGTGAAGAGCAGAGGTGCCATGGGCACAATCAGAGAACACTGTATGAACATCAGAGGTCCACGGTTGTTCAACGTCCTACCAGAGAGCATTAGAAATATTACAGGAACAACCGTGGACGTCTTGAAGAGGAAACTAGATTGTTTCCTCCAAGGAGTGCTGGACCAACCGGGCTGTGGTGGGTATGTGGGCCTGCGGGCCGCTCCAAGCAACAGTCTCGTGGACCAAACTCTCACAAGTTAAGTTTGGCCCCGGGCCGGGCTTGGGGAGTTGAAGAACTCCCAGAACCCCATCAACCAGGTATCAACCAACCAGTTAACCCGAAATTTTAGCCAAATATCCCCAGTTTATTTAGGTAAGGTACATACATACAAGAGATTTTACATAATTTGATCGATTTATAGATGGAGCTAGTACATACAATGCCTAAAGCCACTATTACGCAAAGCGTTTCGGGCAGGAAAAACATTAATGGCTAAAACTTAATACTAATTGAGTATAAAGAATAAAATATGTTGAGAACAAATAAACATAAAGATAAAAAAGGGGGGAACATGGCTGAAAAAGCAGCACAAATACAATTAGGTCGACAAACAGTGTTGTTTAAAAAAACAGACATGGGTTGACAATAGAGGGGGTAAGGTAGGTTACAGGGAATTTATTAGGTAGTGCTTCGTTTTTATCTTAAACTGGTTGAGAGAGGTACAGTCTTTAACATGGTTGGGAAGGTCATTCCACATTCTGGGTCCCTTGATTTGTAGAGCATTTCTAGTTTGATTAAGTCGTACTCTTGGAATATCAAAACTGAATTTATTTCTGGTGTGGTGCTCATGGGATCTGTTACAACCTTCAATGAAGCTTTTGAGGTCAGGATTGGCATTACAGTTCAGCGTTTTATATATGTATAATACACATGAGAGAATGTGCAGTGACTTAATATCTAACATATTCAGAGATTTGAGTAGGGGTACCGAGTGATGTCTGGGGCCAGAGTTGGATATTGTCCTAATAGCAGCTTTGTGTTGAGTAATTAGAGGACGTAAATGATTTTGGGTAGTAGAACTCCAAGCACAATTACCATAGTTGAGATATGGATAGATGAGGGAGTAATAGAGAGTCACCAGGGCAGGGCGGGGTACATAATATCTGATCTTAGAAAGAATGCCCACAGTTTTTGAAACTTGTTTTGATATATTTAGAATGTGTCCCTGGAAATTCAGCTTGTGATCAATGAGAACGCCAAGGAATTTGCCATCTAATTCGTTACAAATTTGGGTATTGTTTATTCTGAATTTATTTGATTAGAGGATTTATTGCCAAACAGAATATAGAAAGTTTTGTCAATATTAAGGGTGAGTTTGTTGGCCGTTAGCCAAAGATGGACTTTATTTAGCTCAGTATTTACTGTGGCATTTAGAGCAAGAGGGTCAGGACTGGAGTAAATGAAGGTTGTGTCATCAGCAAATAGAATTGGTTTGAGGTGTTGGGAGGCATTTGGAAGGTCATTAATGTAGATGAGAAAGAGGAGAGGGCCAAGTTTGCTAACTGTAGGTAGTAACTAAGTGATTGTAACCTATCCACCGCTGCCCACTGGATGGGGGGCGGTGTGCAGGACAAACATCAATTGTGACACTAGCTCTCCACATGTCAGTTGCTTAATTTAGAAACTGTACTTGTGGTCGATCTCGAACTCATTGATGATGCGACGATGTACATTGAATTTTGTAACAAGCTCATCAAGATTGTAACTTGCTTAGCTAAATGAATTGTGGGGTTCAGTCCCTGAGCCCATTATGTGCCTCTGTAACCCTTTCCACTACCGCCCACAAGATGGGTATGGGGTGCATAATAAATGAACTAAACTAACTCAAACCCGCGGAACCACCTACAAGCCGATGAGTCTAGCCCTAGCTTCGGTAGGGGAAGGACGTGGTGAATCGGCGCTCCGGCTGTTGGTGGTGTCTACCAATTTGGCCGGTTGAGGGCGGGTGTCTCTGCCTGCCTGTGCTGACGTGGAGTTAACGATGGGGGTCCCCCTTCCCCCTGTACTGCGGGCTCAGTCTGTGGGCCTCGAATTTTCCGGCCGGGCTGGGTACCCAGAGATAGCGCTGGTGTGTGAGGTGCTTCATGTCCCTGTGATCGACATTTATGGTGTCGAGCTGGTGACGGCTCGTCGAGCGATATTGAAGTTTACCGAGGAATTGGCATATCGCGAGTTTCTCCGTCGTTACGAGGGGCGGACATTTCCCCTGCCGGATGGTGCGGGCACTGTGTCACTATCTGATCGTAGTGGTGCCCTCACGTACGTCAGTGTGCATGGGGCTCCGTTGGAGTTTCCAGAGAGTCTGCTACGGCGGTACTTCGGCCGGTATGGGGCAGTGGTTAGTGTGCGGGTGAACGTGGTGTCTTCCAGTCCACTTAAGGGTGTGAGGACCAACATTCGCACTCTGGGCATGAGGCTCCGGGAAGATATTCCGTCCTCTGTGCGGCTTATGGGCTACAACGTTCGGGTATTTTATGCCCGCCAGCCTCGGACGTGTTATCGTTGTGGCCTCTTGGGCCATCAGGCTGCTGACTGTTCTGCGCCTGCCATTGCACCAGTGAACCTCTTCAGTGAGGTGGATTTTCCGCCGCTTCCTGTGGAGGATGATTCGGTGGATGTGGACGTCTCTTCAGCCCCGGATGTGCCCCCTGTGTCGCCTGTTGCGCCGCCTGGTGCGCCCCCTGTTGTTGTCGCCTTTCCTCAAGAGGTGGTGGCGTCGCAGGGTGCTCGTCCTGCGCCGACTTGTGTCCCTGGGGTTCTTCAGACTGCCTGCTGCTCGATTCCCCCGTCTTCCTCTGCTGCGTCTGACCCTGTCCCTGCACCCTCGCCATCTGTTCCGGCTGTGCTGGGAGCTGGGGTGGATCCGGCGCTTCCTCCTGTGCCTGGCCTGGTGCCCCATGTGGTTGAGGAGGCTGCCGTACTGCTGCGTGCATCGGTTCGCCCTGCTTGTGTTGCGCGTGTCTCGGAGTCTGCTTCCGGGTCGGATGATGTGCGGCCAGAGCCTAAGCGTTCCCGGCGTTCGTCTTCAGCATGGACAGATGTTGGCGACTTCGTCGCTTGTGAATCTGCCGGCGACGGAGGGGTGGCTCCGGTTCTTCATGGGGGGTGGTTCCCCCTGCTGAGGTTCGCGGTGAGCGGGGTGGCCTGGTGATGGCGTTGAAGAAGACTGCTCGTTCTGGGGGTTCTGTAACCCCTTCCTCGGTCCCCGTTTCATCGGCGGCGGTCTCGACGCCTCTTCCGTCTCCGGCCGTCTCTTCAGTGTCTCCTGCGGTGGAGTTGCCATCTCGTCGATTGTCCCCTGCTCCTGTGTGTACGGCGACGCGGTCGTCTCGGCAGCCCTCGTACGCTTCAGCGGTGTCGTCTGCTACCTCGAAGGACGTGGGTTGCGCTCCCCAGCCTCGTTATGCGACTTGCGTCAGTGAGCTTAAGGAGTGGCCGTTTCCACCTGATCTGGTGGTTCCCACCTGATCTGGTGGTTCCCACCTGATCTGGTGGTTCCCGAGTTTATGAAGGGCCCGCGGCGGCAGGGGGATTGTCCCCCTACCGACAGGGAATATATGATTTGGGAGGCCTACAAGCGACGGTATCCCTGGGCTGCGGAGACATATGGTCTTGTCTCTGAGGAATGTGTTCCTCACTCGTGATTCCTCTGTGTGTTGTGGGTTGTTTCCATTAGTGTGCATGGGTGTGGGGTACGGGTCGGGTGTGTGTGAGTGGGTGGGGCGGGTTTGTTTCCCGGTTCCTGCGTGCTCCGGTTTGTGGTTGTGGGTTTTTTGTGTGGCTTGTGTGTATGTGTCCGGTTCCTATGCGGTCCAGGGTTTGGTTTGTGTGTCTGGTTGTGGGTGTCATGTGCTTATGTTATGCTTTGTGGTTCTATGGTTGTATGATGCTGTTTGTGCGCTTGTTTGTGTGGTGTTGAGTGCCCTTCAGGCTGTTGGCGTGACCTGGTCTGGGTTTATGCTTTTTGTCGAGTTTTGCCGTTGAGCTTTTCCTTTTGTTTATTGTATAATTATGTTGTTGTATTGTTAGTTATTTCTTATTTACTTTTTTGTTTTTATGTTGGTGCCTCTCCGTGTGTGTGTGCGGTGCTGGTAGCCTTCTTCTGTATGTTGGTGCCTCTCCGTGTGTGTGTGCGGTGCTGGTAGCCTTCTTCTGTATGTTTCAGGCTTTGGTGTGTTATTTCTGTTTTGTATTCTGCTGTGTTTCACTTAATTATTGTATTCTGTTTGTAATTATTGTTGTTTTGTGATCGGCCCTTCCGGCCGGCGTTATTGTGTTTAGTACTTTTGTTCCTTAGTTTTGCCCGTTTGTGCCTTGTCTTTTTGTTCTGTTTTATGTTGTAACTGTTTCCTTTTATTGTACTTATAAGCATGCTTGCATGTAAAAAAAAAAAAAAAAAAAAAAAAAACCTACAAGCCGATGCCGTAAACACCAAAACTGGGTTTTTTAAAATACAGCTAGAAAAGATCTCCAGGTCAAATGGGGACACCTTTGACAAGCCCCCGGCTTCCTGTCCTCATCGAGGGAGGGAATTATCAAGGGAAAGCGCCAAGCCATTACGACTTTATAGTACTTGGAAGGAGTCAGGATAAGGATTTGGGATGGACGGGAAGGAAGGAATGGTGCCTAACCACCTTGGACGGTTAGGGGACTGAAAGCCGACCTGAGGCTACTAGTACTAGTGACCCCTAAGGTAAATTCAGGTAAAATGGCCCGTGTCGACGCCGTCAACGTCAAAACTCTGCTGGATTTTAAAATACAGCTAGAAAAGATCATCAGGGCAAATAGGAAGACCTTTGACAAGCCGCCGGCTTCCTGTCCTCGTCGAGGCCACTAGTATTGGTAGCCCCTCAGGTAAATTCAGGTAAAATTACCCGAGCGCCGGCCGCCAGTGTTAGCGAAGGAGTTTTAGTTTTTTTTTAGTTTAGTTCATTTATTATGCACCCCATACCCATCTTGTGGGCGGTAGTGGAAAGGGTTACAGAGGCACATAATGGGCTCAGGGACTGAACCCCACAATTCATTTAGCTAAGCAAGTTACAATCTTGATGAGCTAGTTACAAAATTCAATATAAGTCATCACATCAACAATGGGTTCGAGATCGACCTCAAGTACAGGTTCTAAAAGGACACACTGTGTTTATTACTGCTGAGGGCGGCTTGGAGGCTCCCGTGTCTGCTGTGTAGGCCTGTGTGCTGTGTAGGCCTGTGTGCTGTGTAGGCCAGAGTGCTGTGTAGGCCTGTGTGCTGTGTAGGCCAGAGTGCTGTGTAGGCCTGTGTGCTGTGTAGGCCAGAGTGCTGTGTAGGCCTGTGTGCTGTGTAGGCCCACACTCGGCATCAGGAGGGAGAGAAGGGCGTCTGTGGTAGACAATAGAGTGATCAATACCGTTCATTATTAACAACATTATTTAGTGTATGTGGGTTGGGGTTAGAGTAGATGAGGGTAGTATCGTCAGCAAACAAAATAGGTTTCAGAATGTTAGAGACATTAGGCAGATCATTGATGTATATAAGAAATAGAAGAGGTCCCAAAATGCTGCTCTGTGGCACTCCAACGGTTATTGGTAGAGTGGGAGAGGTTATATTGTTGATGTCTACACATTGGTGTCTATCACTAAGATAGGATTGGATATAGTCCAGTGCATGGCCTCGGATTCCATAATGATGGAGTTTACGTAAGAGGTAATCGTGATTAACAGTATCAAAGGCCTTTCTCAGGTCAATGAAGAGTCCAATCGGACACTCATTTTTGTCAAGGGCTGAGTAAATTATATCAAGGAGACTAATAATTACATCGTTGGTTGACCTTCTCAATCATGTCAAAGGCTGTACCTCTCTCAACCAGTATTAAGAGCATTGATATTTCAAGCAATGCTGTTTGTGTACCAACTTGTACAATTGCTGATTTCTGCCAGGTTCCCCCCCCCTTTTTCCCACACAATTTATACTTTAATCCCAATTACTATTAAGTTTTAGTCTAAGTGTTCCCCCCCCCCACACCTTGCCCGAAACGCTATGTACATTAGTGGTTTTAGGTAGTGTATGTACTAGCTCTATCTATAAATCCAACATTATGTTTGTAACTCATCTTCTATGTATTTACTTTTCCTGAATAAAAAATTTAATAAATTAACACTTTATACTACTTGTGTCATCCATCTCGTTCCCTTTCTTTTATTTCTCTTTTTTTGTACATTATTGGTCATTATTGTACGAGTTCGATAATGACCAATAATGCTCAAGCAGTCCCCGGGACGATGTAACACCTCCACATTGTTACTCCCCTTTCCCACTTAAAACCCCCAAGCTTAACACTGCTTGCAAGCTCACTGTGACCCTCACTCAACTCCCAGCTAACTGTTAAACTGAAATATTAAATGAGGGGGAAGCTACGAATAAAGAGTTATGGAATTTAAATAATGAATAATAATTAAACTTACGACGCAACAGCTGGCTGTGTTACTAAGGGGAGCAACACTTAGCTGTGTTACTAAGGGGAGCAACACTTAGCTGTGTTACTAAGGGGAGCAACACTTAGCTGTGTTACTAAGGGTAGCAACACTTGGCTGTGTTACTAACGATAGTATCATCTGGCTGTGTTACTAAGGGTAGCAACACCTGGCTGTGTTACTAAGGATAGTGTAACGGTTCTATTGTTACGTAAAGTATGGTGACAATAAACACAAACACTAAGATAATATACATATTTGGTCGAATATACAGAAGTACGCAGGTGGTATTTTGGTGTGAGTTGAGCGCACTGAGCGTCGGTACAGTATCTCGCAAGTGTCTGCTCTAGACCACACTTGAAAGTAGAAAGGAAAAATACTTGATCAAGGAACTTAGCTGGTCGGTGAATTGTACGCTCTGCTCGCGTTGTATAACCCTCAAAGTTAACTTCCTCTTCGCTGATGTCATCTAACTGGGGTCGTAGGGTAGGAGGTCGCACTGGACCGTCCGTCGTCGTAGGATCAGGTGATGGTGCAGCTGGTAACTGGGGTTGTAGGGTAGGAGGTCGTACAGGATCGTCCGTTGTCGTAGGTGGCGGTGCTGCTGGTAACTGTGGTCGAAAAGTGAACTGCGTAGTCGGCGGATGTGTCTCTGGAGGGATGTCTGGGGCAGCGTCACAGTGTGCTGGTTTAAGGCGATCGATGGAGATGTTTACCCGCTGTCCTCGACGTTCAATGGTGAAGAACTTCGGTGTTCGAGAAACCACTTTAAATGGTCCTTCGTAAAGTGACTGTAGAGGGCGGCGAACAGCGTCGACTCTTACAAACACATCTTCAGTTGTGTGGAGCTCATGAGGCACATATGTAGCACGAGTTGTCGGTTGGCGTGGTGGTGTAGGCCGAATGCTTGTCATGGCCGCCCGTAATTTCTGGACAAAAGTGGGGTCTGGGGGTGTGATAAGTGGCGTTGGGGTTAAGAATTCGCCCGGAAGCCGCAGGCTAGATCCGTATACTAAGTCTGCTGCCGAGAATCCACTGCCCTCCTTCGTGGCCGAACGGATGCCAAGCAAGACTAATGGAAGGTTGTCGATCCAATCATCAGGGCGTGCTTGAGCTCTTAGGGCAGCTTTTAGTTGTCTATGAAAGCGTTCTACCATTCCGTTCGACTCAGGGTGGTATGCTGTGGTTCGGTTATGTGTGGTGCCGAGGAATTCCATAAGTTCCTTCCATAGATGTGATTCGAACTGTCGTCCTTGGTCGGTGATGATGACAGAGGGGCTGCCAAAACGGGCGACCCATCCAGAGAGGAAAGCCTGGACCACTGACTCAGCTGAGATGTTGATTAATGGGATTGCTTCCGGCCATCTGGAGAATCCATCGATGCAGGTGAGTAGATAAGAATATCCTCTTGCCGACGGTAATGGTCCAACGATGTTTACATGCACCACCTCGAAACGGTCAGAAGGTAACAGGAACTGTTGAAGCGGGCTCTTTGTGTGACGATGTGTTTTCGCTCGCTGGCACTGGAGACATGAGCGAGTCCATCGTCGAACATCGGCATTGATTCCTGGCCATACGACACGCTCCGTTAGTAGTTTCTGTGAAGCACGTACTCCTGGGCGTGCTAGGGAGTGAAATACTGAGAACGTTTTCCAGCGAAACTGGGCAAGAAGGTAGGGCCTAAGTGCTCCCGTCCGTGAGGTGTCACAGATTATCCTTCCGCCACCTTCCATGGGAATCTCGATGAACCGGAGAGCTGTGTCAGATGTTCGTAATCGCTGCAGATCAGGGTCTTCCCGTTGGGCCTTACTGATTACACAATAGTCCACCTGAGCTGGGTTTGTCACGACGTGGTTTATGGTGGGTCGAGACAGTGCATCGGCTATGACATTATTAGTTCCTTTGACATGACGGATATCCGAGGTAAATTGGGAGATAAATCCCAGGTGGTTGGCTACTCGAGGAGAGTGAGCCAACTCGAGGTGAGTGAGCCCTTGGCCGCCAGTGCATAAATGAGAGGTTTGTGGTCTGTGAGGATGTGGAAGCTCCGCCCCTCGAGGAAGTGCCGGAAATGTTGTATGGCTGAGTAGATGGCGAGCAGTTCCCTATCAAAAGTGTTGTACTTCTCTTCAGTGGGTGACAGGCACGCTGAAAAGAATGCAATTGGGCGCCATTCTCCTTCAACGAGCTGTTGTAGTACAGCACCAATTGCTGTGTTTGAAGCGTTGGTAGAGAGATTGGTGGGAGCGTCAGTCACTGGGTGTGCGAGCAAGGTGAATTCCGCCAGCTTGTGTTTTATGTCGGTGAATGCTGTCTCTGCCTGGGGAGTCCACTCCAACGGAAGACGGGACGTGAGTTTCCGACCACGTAAGGGGTCGTACAAGTGTCGCAAGATGTCCGAACAATGTGGGATGAATCGATGATAAAAATTCACCACGCCAAGAAATTCTTGCAACTTCTTTGGAGTAGATGGGCGCGGGAATTCCTTGATTGCCTCGATTTTCTTCTCTAATGGTTGGACCCCTTTGACACACGGTGTCAAAGGGGTCCAACCCTCAGTCAGCCTGCTGCTGACACACGGTGTCCCAAGAAATCCAGCTCTGGAACATGGAAAATACACTTCTCGGAGCTGAGCTGCAAGCCGAAGTTGCGCAGACGAGTGAGAAGGAGTCGGAGGTGTAGCAGATGTTCTGTTGGTGATGTACTGGCCACCAGCAGATCGTCAATGTCAATGTTTTTAAACAGCACCATCTGTTGGACGTAGGAGCAACACACGCTGTAATCTCCAAAAGTTCTTCACTTCTTGCTTTGAAATTTTGACACAACATTCTATTCAAATACTTGCATGTTTTTATATACCTACTATATAGATGCCACACCTGAAACAGGTAAAAACAATGCTTTTTGAAAAACAGCGCCATCTGTTGCATATAATAGCAACACACGTTTTCCTAAATATGTTACGATTCCATTTCAATGTTTCTGACTGCAGTGATAAATTGAATTTTCATAGAGTTCCATTTATTTTCATTTTCATTTATTTATTTTATATGACATTGCGTTAGAATTGAGCTGTGTTGCTTCCCATTCCGTTCATTTCGTAAGTATAAGAATAGATGCCAAACCTGTGACATATGAGAAACCCATCTGTTGGGCGTATGAGAAACACACACTATATTAATTAGGTTACAATTTCATTCATCAATTTCAGCATTTTAATGTTTCTGATTGCATTGAAAAATATAATTTTCCTAGCTTTCGATTTATTTTCATTTTGATTTAATTATTTTGTGTAACATTGTGTTGGACTTGAACTGTGTTGTTTACCATACCGTTCATTTTGTGAGTTTTTTTCATTTTTCCAAATTTTCTGATGTGAACATCAGATTATTTGGGAATGCATCGGATGAGGGAGTGAGGAATGGTGGGGAAAACGAGGGGACGGGAGTGGGGGATTTTTTGTATTATTATTGCTTTCTACCACAGACGTGGCCACACATTTACCAACCCGTTCTCGCAAATTTAATAAGTCAATATTGACTTATTAAATATGTGCATAGGTGACATACTTAACATAATAGATACCCTTAAAAAGATTCATAGAAAACACCGACCTTACCTAACCTTGTTAGTATCTTAAGATAAGCATCTTATTGCTTCGTAATTACAATTATTACCTAACCTATAATAGGTATAGGTTAAGTAATAATTGTAATTACGAAGCAATAAGATGCTTATCTTAAGATACTAACAAGGTTAGGTAAGGTCGGTGTTTTCTATGAATCTTTTTAGGGGTATCTATTATGTTTAGTATATCACCTATGCACGTAGTTAATAAGTCAATATTGACTTTACGAATTTGCGAGAACGGGTTGCATTTACAATGCTAACCAGAATATATACATTTTCTTCTGTCCTCCATGGACAGGGTGAGAGATGTGTTAAACATATAGTTCAATGGTTTATTGAACAATCAACAACAGAAGGTTATTCGGTGCTTTTAAAATGCTAAGCTAACCTACATACGTAAACACATAGATACACAGATTTACGTATGCCCTACATAAAGTGTTCGATGTGTCTTTTACATAGTGTCATTAATGTGCATTTACAAAGGTGAAATGTAATTCTGATCAGCTTCCATATATACTTTATACACATACATATACATACACACACATATACGTACATATACATATATACATACATATATTCACACACACACATGCATTCACATACGTTTGTCTCTTTTACTCTGACAAGGTGAGATAGCTGATAGAGAAATTAGTGTGCAATCAAGCACTTAATCACTGAAGGTGATGAAGGCGCTTTTACAAGCTCAGGTTATATAGTTACATCACATACATACATTGTATAATTGATACATTACATGGTTAATCTCGGGTACAAGTTCAATATATCATCAAGTGTTCCAGTACTCATATAGTAATTACACAGTTCAGCATTCCTTAGCCCAGGAGGGCGAAAGTCAGTTAATATGGGACATTCTACAATATAATGTTCAAGAGAGTGCATGTTTTCTCTTTCACAAAGTTGACACATTGTGTACTCGACATTTGGGTTTTGAGAAAGCTGCCAGATACGTCTATATCCCAGGCGTATTCTGGCCACTATAACATCACATTGCCGGGTTCTTGTTCTATTAGTCCCATATGTGAATGTCTCCTCACGATATCTATCATAATATTTATTGCTACAACTTTCAGGTCTTTGTGAATTTGTTAGGTCTGTGAGATCTTAATTAGGTATTTGTTTAAGTATTCTCTTTGTCACTGCTAATGAAACACCCATATCAATTTCTTCAACTGGTTTTCTACAGGCTGTCTTTGCAAGCATATCAACAGTGTTATGCCTTGAGATGCCAACATGTGATGGTATCCATAGGAATTTAATTTCAAATCTGTTTTCTTTAGCAGCTAAAACATTCATTCGAATATCACTGACTATTTTCTGGGTGTCACTACTATGTGCGTTCAATGCCAGGAGTGCACTCTGCGAGTCACAGTATATAAGTCCACTGCCTTTGTCTTTTAAAAATTCAGTGGCATGGTATATGCCTGCAAGTTCGGTTTGAGTTGTACTTGCCCAGTCATTGACGCGCTTCATTGCTGTATGTACGAGAGAAGATTGTTCAAATATATTGCATGCACATCCGGTACATCGTCCACCTTCTTCTACAGAGCTGTCGATATAGCACTGATACACATCGTTACCCATACTCTGAGTACTTTCAGTGATGCTTCTCAGTGTTAACTGTTTTAATAATATAGAGTGCACACTATCTTTCTTGGGCGCATTTACAAAGTCAACTGATAGATCCCAGTTATCCCATGGAGTAATTGGTTGATTAATCATTAATTGAGTTGGGTACATATTTAATATTTTGATGGAGTTGGCTACCTTGTAGAACCAAAATACATAATCAGATTTCTTTCTTCTTCTATAGACCTCAGGTGAGTGCAGCATATTAGAAAGTTTAGCTTGAAACTTCATGTGTTGTCTAGATCTACTTAATGCCTTCACGCCGAAAATTGTGCTAATAGACAAAATTCTCTCACTTATGGTAGGTAATTTTAACTCTGCTCTCATATTAACTATTCTCGTGAACTTTGGAGCCCCAAGGATGAGACGCATAGCTTCATTTTGCAAGGTTTCAAGAGATTTCAGCTCTTTGTCAGTATACAGTGTGAGATGTAGAGCATTGTAGTCAATCACAGAGCGTAAAATGATACATAAAACATTCTAGCAAGTCTCTCGTTAATTCCATGATTGACACCAACAAGGACCCGCAAGGGCTTTAATCTCTCCCACAGTCTCCTCTTGAGAGAAGAAAGGTATCCAGGGTCGTTAATGGGGACACCAAGGTATCTGTAAGACTCGCAGTTCTCAAGTGCTCGCCCATCTATATGATAATTGGGTGGTGGAATACCACATGGAATGAGGGCACGAGTTTTCTGTACAGAGATAAGGAGGCCACATTCCTCAGCTCTAGTAGCAAAAGCATCGAGCAGAACTTGCATTCTAGGCTCGGAGGCAGCCTGTAAACATATATCATCAGCATAACAAATGACAGTGTCTTCATTATTAGTTGGAAAATCATTAATAAGTTTATGCATCAGAACGTTGAACAACAAGGGGCTGAGGACCCCTCCTTGTGGAGTTCCCAGTTCAAAGTGTTTGCTCTCTGTGCTTTTAACACCATTAAATAAAACATATGCTGTTCGATTAGACAAATAGCCCTTTTTCCATTTTAGTAATTTTCCTTGTATTCCCAGCTCGGCAAGCTGTTCCAGTATGATTTCTCTGTTTGCTGTATCAAAAGCTGCTGCTAGGTCGATGAAGACTGTTTGAGGGGAAGCTTCAATATGTGCGAAGTAGAGTGCTGGCTGCGCCACCAGAGGGTGCAGACGTCAAGCTCTGGCTGTCAGTGGTCGTCTGCCGTTGCTGAGTGGCGGTTGTTGTGGGTGGGTGTGGAGCTCCCGCTGGTCGGGGCCCCACCTGCCAATATGGACGGGGCTGGTACTAGCCGTATTCGAAGAATAGACACAGTGCGGCTGGATTTTTCTGCTGATGTGGACTGGCCCGTTGTTGAAGTTGCCCTCCTCGACGTCCTCCGTGTTGACGTCCCCGAGCTCCTGGGCTTAGAGAAGTTGTCGCTCGCCCGTGTTGCGGTGTCATTCGCCACGTCACATGTATACCGGGAGTTTGTGGCCCGCTGGAATGGCCGCACGCTTCCTCTTCCGGCCTCGGCTGTGTCTGTAGAGATCTCAGATCCCTGGGGGCCCTTGACGTTTGTGAGTATTCACGGCGTGCCGGTGACCTTCCCCGAGGCGGCCCTCATGGCCTTGTTTACGCGGTTTGGGTCGGTGGTGAAGCACCGGTTCAACACTTTGAGTGCGGGCCGACTGAAGGGGGTCCGGCTGGTTTCACGCACGCTTGTCATGCGGCTCACGAACCCTATACCGTCCAGGGTCTCGTATCGTGGGCTGTCTCTGAGGACTTTCTATCAGGGGCAGACCCGAACGTGTTTCCGGTGTGGTGCTGAGGGCCACGTCGTGGCCGGTTGTGACGCTCCTCATACAGAAGCCCCTTCAGTTTTCCTAGAGGATGATTTTCCTCGCTTATCTGTGCGTGTGGACTCCCCGGCGGATTCTCGCTCTGTGCAGGTGCCTGGTGTGGATCCCGCGGCGATTCCGGATGTCGCTACGTCTGGACCGGATGTGTCTGCCCCGCCGGTGAACTCGGGGGACCTGGGGGCGCCTGTTTCGGACCTGCATCGTTCGGTGACTGTGGAGGTGAATCCGCATTCGCTGGCCTTGGGGGATGCTGTAGGGGTGGTGCCTGCGTCTCCTGCTGGAGGCAATGTGCTTCCCGGGGCTGACGGTGCAGTGGTATGTGTGTCTCCACCCACGTCCTCTGCCTCGTCGCCTCTGGGAGTTTCCTCGTTGACGAGTACCTCTTCTATTCTGCATGTTCCGTCGCCCTCCCTGGATACCTCACGTGTGCTGACGTCTTCCCTCCCGCCTGTTGTGTCTCTTCCTTCTCCGACTCCGGTCTCCGTTCCTGGTGGTGGCTTTTTGCCCCGCGTTGTTGAGGCTGCTGTTCTGTGTGAACGTGCTGCCCCGATTTTGGGGCCGCCTGTCGATGGTTCTTCTGGGATACCGCTTGTTGGGGGTGACAGCTCCGACGATCAGCAGCCTCTTTTTAAGCGCCGTCGCTCGGCTCGGGGTGCGTCACCTAGCCGGTCGTGGGCAGAGGGCCGTGATGCAATGGAGGATGATGATGTGGCCGGCGCTGTGTTGCCTCCTGTGGTGCCTTCTGAGTTGGATGCTGTGCCTCTTGCTGGTGGCTCCCCTCAGTGGGCTGTTGGCCCTGGTCAGAGCGACCTTGTGGTGGTGTTGACGAAGTATGTGAGGCGGGGGGCCTCTGCTCCTGTTCCGGTTGGTGGGGGCTCTGGGGCCCCTGCAGAGCCACCCTCCGCGGGTCTCGGTGCGGTTCCTGACACCGAACGGTGTGCACGCACTAGTGGGAGGGCCGGTGTGCGGCCTGCCGTGCAGTCAGATGTGCTTCCCAGTGTGCGCCCGTGTGTCCAGCGTCCTCGGGGGAAACCCGTCCCTTTTGTCCTCTCGACCGTCGAGGTGCTCGACGGATCTACAGCAACTGCGACTTTTAAGTGTACTGACTTGGTGGGTCCTGTTCCCTGGTGCCCATCTACCATCTGGGTTCCACGGGCGCAGTGTTTTGTTTCTGGAGTGCCAAATTTGATGCCTCGGCCTACTGCAGCTCCTGGGTGTCCGATTCCTGAAAGTGACCAACTTGTTTGGGAGGCTTATTGTTTACGGTTTCCTACTCGGGAGTACCCGGAGAAGTATGAGTGATTGGTTTATTGGTGTGTTTGGTTTCTGTCTATGTTGTGCGTGATGTTTTCCCGGTGCCTGCGTGCACAGGTGGGTGTCCATGTCTGTGCGTGTGGGTGGTGTGGGTGTTGTTCTTGCCCCTGCGTGGCTTGTTTTCTTGTATGTTTTGTGCTTTGCATTTGGTGTGTGTGTTTGTGTTGTGGTTGTGTGCGGTTGTGGGTGTTTGGTGTTATTTCTTTCGTGTCCTTGCGCTCGCCCTGTGTATTGTGTTGGGGTGGCGGGCGGTGTGGTTGTGTATGTCGCTTGTGTGCGTGTGTTTATTATCTTGTCCGTGTGACATTGCTTTATTATGTGTGCAGCATTGTTGTGTTTGTTATCTCTGTATTTCCCTGTTTATGTCTTTACATGTTTTTTGTTTTTATTTTCTGTTGTTTCCTGTAGCTCTGTACTTATGCCTCTGTGTCGGTGGTTTATGAGGCCTGTTGTTGTTATGTACGAGTCTGCACCTGAGTTTGGGTTGTTGGGATGGGCTTGTTTTGTGTTTACTGTCTGTATTTCTGTACTTCCGTTTTTTGTGGATGTGACTGTTTTATGTTATTTATGTCGTGTTATTTATTTGTAAAGTACTGTTTTGTTTGTTTGTGTGTGTGTGTGTGTGTGTGTGTGTGTGTGTGTGTGTGTGTGTGTGTGTGTGTGTGTGTGTGTGTGTGTACCCTCTAGTGCCCGTTTCGGGGTTTTCTCATTGTGCCATATTTTATGTTTTATTTCTTGGTTTTTGTTGTGTATGTTTAGTTTGCATCCGTGTTTCCGTACTTTATGTTTGTCCATTATGTATGTATGTTTGTTTTCTATTGTCTGGTTTGTATATTGTGTATTTCTTTTATAAAACTAAAATTTTGTATATGTGTGAGTGTCTGGTTTATTCTGTGTATGTTTGTTGAGTCTTTCCATGTCCGTAATGCGTCCGTTTGTTGTATGTCCATTATTATGTTTCATTTTGTATTCGGACTAATGTCCCTGGAGTTTCTAGGGTCTTGTACTGCATTGTTCTCTTTTATGCCTGTGTTTCTGCTTGTGTTTCTGCTTATGTTTTGTTGTAATGTTCTTGTTCTTCTGTTCCATGTATATTGTGCTATACTTTGTATATTTCTTTTATAAAAAAAAAATATGTGCGAAGTACTCAGCAAAACAGTGTTGTGTACTGAGCCCAGGCATAAATCCAAACAGTTGGGGTGACAGGTGCCCCTGTATACGATACATGAGTCGGTTAAGAACAATACGTTCAAGCATTTTACAAACACACGATGTTAGAGATATGGGTCTATAATTATTTGAGTGTGGTTTGGGGATGGGAACAATGACACTCTTTGTCCAAGCATCAGGTAATACTCCTTCACTTAAACTCATTCTGTACAACACTAATAGTGGATTACCTGGTACGTGTGAGACTAATCTCAGTAGGCTGTAAGTAATACCGTTCTCTCCAGGAGCAGTTGATTTTCCCATCTTTAGTGCATGATTTAATTCCCATTCAATTACATCATTAAGGTCCGACACGTCGATAGTTGTACAGGCAAGATTGATGGTTCGTTGTCTGTTGGGGCGTGTCATTAAGTTTCTGCAGTATGTTAATTGGGAGTGAGTTGTAGCTTGATGTTAGTGCCCATTGATCAAGGAGAATGTTTTCTTGTTCTAGTGGGATGTGGTGCAGTGGTTTGGTTGGGCTGCTTCTAGAGATTTTTCGTATCTTTTCCCAAACTTCAACAAGTGTTGTTTGCTCATTTATACTTTGTAGAAACTCTTCCCAATTTTTATTAAGTATAACGTTGCTCATGTCTCTCACTTCTCTATTTGCAACTAGAAATGCATGCAAGTCACCTTGTGCTTTGATTCGTTTGTACGTATCTCCAAGTTGCTTTACTCGTTCATGTTCTTTAACAAATACGGGGTCAAGGACCCACTTGGGTGCTGGTAGGTGTTGCCCACTTCTACTAGGCTTACGACCTGTTCCCCAACACACCCATGTGTCGTAGTAGGTAGTAATCGTATCAACGAGATCTCTGGAGAAGGCTTGTACATTCGTTATTGTGTAATCTTGATACCATTTTGATATAAAATTAATTAATAAAGTTGTCATGCAAGCTATATGGAATATTCATTTTCCGTCTCTGAAGTCTATTAGGTACATCACACTGTACCTCATAGGAAGCAGAAACTGCATAGTGATCACTAACTAAGTAATTTACCAACGTGGAGTCCCACCTGAGCTGCCGTAGGGTGCAGACGTGTCGTCTGACCGCTCCGACAGTTTGGGGAGGTTGCAGTTTTCGCCAGCAGGGGGTGGGTGTCTCTACCCTCCCTGCTGTCCCTACCTGGTGTAGACGTGGCACTTTTACGATGAGCGGCCATCTTCCCGCTATTGAGAGGGTAAACTCCGTGGGTTTGGAGTTTACCTGCCGTGCAGGGTATCCTCTCATTGAGCAGGTCATGTGTGACGTGCTACATGTCCCGGTCGAGGAGGTCTACGGGGTTGAGCTGGTGACTGCTCGCCGGGTGATTATTAAGTTTGTGGGTGAGGAGGCGTACCGTGGATTTCTCCGGCGGTACGAGGGCCGTACCTTGAAGTTGTTGGATGGCACTGGTTCTGTGGCCATATCTGATCGGAGTGGTGCCGTGACGTATGTGAGCGTCCATGGGGCCCCCATGGAATTCCCTGAGTCCCTTCTCCGGCGTTTCTTCCAGAGATTTGGCTCTGTCGTCAGTGTGAGGATGCACAAGCTGTCTTCTGGAAAATATGCGGGGTTGAAGACGAACATTTGTACCCTCGGGATGCGCCTCAGGTCGGACATTCCATCCTCTGTCCGACTTTTAGGGTACTACGTGCGGGTGTATTATTCCCGGCATCCCCGTACTTGTTTCCGGTGTGGCATGTTGGGGCATCAGGCTACCGGATGTACTGCGGATCCGGTTGCTCCAGTCAACTTGTTCCGGGAAGAAGATTTCCCACCGCTCCCTCTGGAGGAGGTCTCCGGGGATGAAAAGGTGAGCGTTCAGTTAGCGGATGCGGCTCCCCCTACGTAGCCGGACGTTCCTCCGGTTGTTACAGACTCTCCTCCGGGTCTTGCAGTGCCATCGGATGGTCTACATGCTCCTGTCACTGTCTCCGCTGCTCCTGAAGGCCTTCCTAGTGATCATTGTGACGTGCCGCCGCCTTCTCCCTCGTCTTCGGCTGCTGCACTTGGCCCTGTGTTCTCGCCTCGGGTCCCGGATGTGCTGGGTGCTGGGGTGGCTGCTGAGCCTCCTGCTGTGTGTGGGCCGGTTCCCCCTGTGGTGGAGGCTGCTGCCGTTCTGCGTCGAGCGTCGGTTCGTCCAGCTGGTGGGACCCGTGTTTTTGGGTCCGCTTCCGGCTCTGACGATCTCCGGCCGGAGCCCAAGCGTTCCAGGCGTTCGTCGTCTGCCTGGGCCGATGTTGGGGAATTCGGTGACTGTGGGTCCTTGGGAGTTGACGGTGTGGAACCGGATGTGTCGCTGTCTCCACGGTTGGTGGAGGCAGAGGTTCATGTGCCTGCTGATGCTGGTGCCCAGGTCTCGGGGGTGCCTTCCGTTCCTTCTCCGCCTGGGGATTCTCCTCAGTGGGAGGTGGTGGCTCCCGCTCCCAGGGATGGTGTGGTTGCTGGTGCTGGGCGTGGCCTGGTTGTGACATTACGGAAGGATGCGCGCCGCCCTGGTTCCCTGCAGTCGTCTGGTGGTGTGCCCGTGGCCGCTGGTGCCCCGGTGGTGGTGTCCTATGTCCAGCCCCCTCTTGTGAGGGTATGTGTTGGGGACCTGGGGGACGTGTTGCCGGCGTCGGTGATGCCACCGGGTCACTGGTCGGCGATTGCTGAGTTACTGCTGAATGACGAGCCGGGGGAATTTCATGGTGGGGGTGTTCCCTTGATGTGGGGTATTGTGTCAGTTACTCGCGACAGGAGTGATACCATTTGGGTCCCATGCTTGCGAGTGTTTGTAGCGAGGGTTCCGGATGACATGGCGTCCCCGGTGGGTGTACGAGACCCTTGGGGGTGGTTACGTTGGGAGGCGTTCAATGTGCGTTTCCCCAGGCTTTGTTCCCGGGCAAGTATGTCCGCTGATTGGCCGGTGTTTTGCAGAGTGTGTATTCTCTACATGTATTACCTTGCATTACCATGTTGTATTGTGTTTTCTTTTTAATTTTCCCTTTGTTTATATTTATGATTTGTTTCTGTGTGCATTGTCTTGTGTTATGTTTCATTTTCTAATTTTGATGTGTTTTGTTGCCGGTCCTTCTGGCCGGTGTTTGTTTGTTTTGTTTATTTGCTTACATTATATTGCTTGTTTGTTATTGTTTTTGTTCTTTAATTTGTCTTGATGTCTGCTGTTCCTCCATTTTTGCTAATTATTGTTCTGTGCTGTCGGTCCTTCTGGCCAGTAGCTTCTGTATTTTGTTTTTGTTTTCTCTGATATTTTATTGTATTTATTGTCTTTATCTTGCATGCTTGCATGTAAAAATAAAAAAAAAAAAAAAAAAAAAAAGTGTCGTAGTAGGTAGTAATCGTATCAACGAGATCTCTGGAGAAGGCTTGTACATTCGTTATTGTGTAATCTTGATACCATTTTGATATAAAATTAATAAAGTCATGGTCATGCAAGCCATATGGAATATTCATTTTCCGTCTCTGATGTCTATTAGGTACATCACACTGTACCTCATAGGAAGCAGAAACTGCATAGTGATCACTAACTAAGTAATTTACCAACGCACATTCCATCCTATCTTGCACAAGGTTTCTACCCATTACATAATCAAGTCTGCCTCCCAATAAATGAGTTGTTCTATTATGTGCTTCTGCCTCTCCCTTTGTGCGTAGCTTTGCCGTGTGGCATATTAGTTTCTAGTGCTTGGCGTCACTCGTTTCGCATTTTGGCTTAGCATTTCGCCTTTCCTGGCTTTGCGATTCACCCTTCACGGGTACGCCGGGGCGCATCCGATCCCACGATCGTCGTCGCCCCTAACTCAACATCAACAACAACAATAAATGAGTTTGGGTATCCGTAGTAAACACGGTTAATTTGTTGTCATAAACATTTTTGATAAATTTACATCCATTATCGTTGTTAGTAATATCTCCCAGTGTAATATGTCTAGCATTAAAATCTCCCATGTATATTGTCCCATGATTGTCTAGATCTGGGAGCAAAGGATTCGCTCGTTGGCCGCCAGGGGGTCAAGACGCGCTCGTTTGACCTGCCAGTTGCTACCTAGAGTTGCGAGGGGGCGGGTGCGGTTTGGCGTGTCGGCGCCATGGGGGCCCCCTCCCCCCTGTTGTGCGTGCCCAATCTATAGGCCTCGAGTTTTCTGCTCGGGAGGGATATCCCGAGGTGGGTTTGATGCTGTGTGACATGCTGCGGGTCCCTGTGGAGGATGTTTATGGTGTTGAGCTGGTGTCTGCCCGTAGAGTGGTTGTTAAACTAACGACAGAGGAGGTAAACTAACGACAGAGGAGGTATATAGGGCGTTTTTACGTCGGTACGAGGGGCGGACCTTGCCCCTGCCCAAAGGTGCGGGCACTGTGACTGTCTCCGATTGCAATGGTGCCATCACGTATGTAAGCGTGCATGGCTCGCCCTTGGAATTTCCAGAGGGACTGCTGAGGGGTTATTTCGGCAAGTTTGGGGCGGTCGTAAGTGTGCGGTTGCACCTGCTCTCCTCGGGTCCACTAAAGGGTGTGCGGTCAAATATTCGCACCCTAGGAATGAGGCTGCGGGCGGACATTCCTTCTCAAGTGAGGCTTCTAGGGTGTTCTTTTCGAGTGTTTTATGCTTGCCAGCCCCGTATGTGTTACCATTGTGGCCTCTTGGGTCATCAGGCTGCTGGGTGCTCTGAACCTGCCGTCGCGCCCGTCAACCTCTTCCGTGAGGAGGATTTCCCGCCGCTCCCTGTGGAGGAGGATTCGGTGGGTGTGGACGCCACTTTGGCTGCTGCCGTACCCCGTGTGTCGCCTGAAGCGTCTCCTGCAGATGTCGCCCCTCCTCCAGAGGCTGTGTCGCCTGTTGCGGTTGCCTCTTCTCAGGCGGTTGTGTCGTCGTCGGGTGTTCGTCCTGCCCCAGTTGCTGTCCTGGATGCTTCTGTGGTTCTTCCGACTCCTGTATGCACGGCTCCCCCGTCTTCCTGTTCTCCGTCTGTGGTGCCTGTCACCGCACCCTTGCTGTGTGCCCAGGATGTGCTGGGTGCTGGGGTCGCTGTGGGACCTCCTACTGTGCTCGACCTGGTTCCCCGTGTGGTTGAGGATGCTGCCGTCCTGCGGCGGGCGTCGGTTCGCCCGGCTTGTGTTGTCCGGGTCTCTGGGTCGACATCCGGCTCTGATGATGTGAGGCCAGTGCCCAAGCGTTCCCGGAAATCTTCTGATTGGGCTGATGCGGGAGAATTCGACGATGGTGGATCTTCCAGTGACAGTGGTGAGGTTCCGTCACATTCCTCGGTGGTGGCGGAGGTCCATGTGCCTGCGGCTGCCTGTATCGATGTTTCTTCTCGTGTGGTGCCTGTGGAGCTTTCTTCCGGTGCGTCGTCTGCATCGGATGGTTCCGGTTCTGCGTGTGGGGTGGTTCCTCCTGCTGGTGAGCGTAGTGACCTGGTGATGATGTTCAAGAAGACTGCTCGCTCTGGAGGTTCCGTGCCCCCATTTTCGTCCCCTGGTTCATCGGCAGCGGTTTTGCCACTTCTCCCGTCTCCGACCGTCTCTACTGTGTCTCCTGCGGTGTCAGGTGTGGGGTTGCCGTCTCGGCGACCTTCGTCGTCTTCTCCTGTGCGTCCGGCAGCGGGGCCGTCTCGGGGGCCTGTGTCCGCTTCTTCCGTGTCTTCTGCTTCCCTTCACTCTGCCTTGCCTCGTTATGCGACAACTGTCGCCCAGCTCCGGATGCTGCCTTTTCGCCTGATCTGGTGGTTCCCGAGTTTATGCCCGCCCCCCTGAAGGAGGGGGACCGTTGTCCTACCGACTGGGAGTACTTAGTGTGGGAGGTTTATAAGCAGAAATATCCTGGGCATGATTTTCCTGAGAAGTATTTGCCTACCACTGTCTTGTCTCCTCCTTTTAAGTGATTTTTTGTGTGTTTGTGCTATGTGTTGTGGTGTTGTGTTCGTTTGTGTACGTGGTGTGCGGTTGCGTGCGTGTGTGCATTAGTGTATTGTATTTACTTTCTTGGTGTTATGTGTTGTACCTCTGTGTGGTTTTTCAGGGCCAGTTGGCTTGTTTTATGTGGTTTCACGGGTTGGGTTGTTGGGTGAGGGTTTGGATATTTTGTCATTGTACTGCTGTGCTTATTGTTTTGTTGTCGGCCCTTCAGGCCGACGTTTTGTGTATTTGGTGCTTTATGACTTTGTGCCTTTGTAATTTCTACCTGTGCCTTTGTCCTTTATAACTGTGCCTTTGTCCTTTGTAACTGTGCCTTTGTGATTATTGTAATGTTGCCTTACTCATGCTTGCCTGTACGCTTAACATTGCACGACACGTCTTGCACTGTTCCTTTTCTACTGTGATTTTGTGCTATGTGTAGTTTTTTGTTTATTTTCATTACCCTCCTATATTGTCTTGTTGTCTATATTTACTGTGTTCCTTTGTGTTTATGCTCATTGTTGTGTTTTTGTTGTCGGCCCTTCAGGCCGGTATTTAGTGTATTTGTCTTTCTTTGTTTTGTGCCTTTGTGTGTTCTGTTTTGTTCTTGTATTGTATTTATTCGCATGTAGAAATAAAAAAAAAAAAAAGTGTCGTAGTAGGTAGTAATCGTATCAACGAGATCTCTGGAGAAGGCTTGTACATTCGTTATTGTGTAATCTTGATACCATTTTGATATAAAATTAATAAAGTCATGGTCATGCAAGCCATATGGAATATTCATTTTCCGTCTCTGATGTCTATTAGGTACATCACACTGTACCTCATAGGAAGCAGAAACTGCATAGTGATCACTAACTAAGTAATTTACCAACGAACATTCCATCCTATCTTGCACAAGGTTTCTACCCATTACATAATCAAGTCTGCCTCCCAATAAATGAGTTTGGGTATCCGTAGTATACACGGTTAATCTGTTGTCATAAACATATTTGATAAATTTGCATCCATTATCGTTGTTAGTAATGTCTCCCAGCGTAATATGTCTAGCATTAAAATCTCCCATGTATATTGTTCCATGATTGTCTAGATCCAGGAGCAATGTTACATTGAGTTTCTGGCTTCTGGCATATACGTTGAGGAATGAGAAGTGGCCTGCTGCAGTTTGTACATGAAAGTGATGGTACTCTGTGTGTACATTGTGTGACGTGCTCACAAGAATGTGCGGTAAATCACTTCTGATGTATGTTAATAGGCTTGTGGCGTTACTGTTAGTATAGGATGCATACCCTCTGATCTTTGTTGGGGTGTTGTTTATCATGTTGGACGTGTTGGGCTCCTGTAAAGCAATTATATCAATGTTATTACTGGTAACATGTGAAATTAGGTCATTCAGTCTTTTGTTGATGCTACGAATGTTCCAACTGAGAAACCTAATGGTCCTTGTGTCAACAGCAGCCATCGTCTTGAAGTTGTTCCTCCCTGGGACTGGTGGTCCCATTGTTGTCCTCGTCCCACTTCCACAATGTGTCAATAAGTGACTCTAAAGAGCCACTCTAAAGCGTAAAGAGCTGCACCAACCTGATGTTTGGTGCCGTTAGGAACATTTGGTGACATCATCAGTTTCTTGATCACTGAGCAACTCGGGATGGTTCGCGAGTGAATGTTCTTTGTAAGTCGTATGGCATAATTACTGTCACTCAGAATATTATCATTTTCATTCTCGTACTTGGCTTGAGCGCGTTCATTAAGGTCAATAATCATTTTAAAATATTCTGATGCAGGTCGACTTCCTTTTCCAGTTAATGTTTCTGTGTCACTGACACTGCTGTCAGTTGAGTTGACTGACGACGTCGCTTCCACCGCCTCCGACGTCGCTCTCACCGCCTCCGTAGTCGCTCTCACCGCCTCCGTAGTCGCTCTCATCTCTGCTGCCGCCGCCGCTGCTGCCGCCGCTGCTGCCGCCGCTGCTGCCGCTGCCGCCATCACCACCTCCGCAGAAACCTTTACCAGCGCGGGCCACGACTGTGACACAGCAGTGTGAAGGCTGCTGTATCTCTTGTGAAGGAGACCCAAGTAGGGGTGTCTGTATAATTTCAGCCAGTTCTGCTACCTGTGCTTGCAAGGCTGCCAACTGTCCTCTAACTGTTGTCTCAGGCTGTTGTGTGTTGTCAGGGGCGTTGCTGGTACTGTCACCACTATGGGATGGGTCAACAGTACCAGAGCCGTGTGTGAACATATAGTTTAAGGGTTTATTGAACAATCAACCACAGAAGGTGATTCGGTGCTCTTAAAATGCTAAACTAACCTACATACGTAAATACATAGATACACAGATTTACGTATGCCCTACATAAAGTATTCAATGTGTCATTAATGTGCATTTACAAAGGTGAAATGTAATTCTGATCAGCTTCCATATATACTTTATACACATACATATACATACACACACACACACATATACGTACATATACATATATACATACATGTATACATACATATATATGTAACGGGGGGGGGGATGGGAATATAGCTCTCTCTTGTCCATTATTCCACCCCCCATTTAACTAACGAGGCCGGGGGAAACAGCTCTCTCTAGTCCGTTATCCCGTCCTCAGTTAACTAACTATTCTAGAGCACCCCCCAGAGTTCCTTCGGCAGCCTCTCTCGTTCAACACCTTGTAACCTAGGTATTCGACTACCTAGGTGCGGCGACTACAAGGCGCCGTAACTTGATCAGCTACCCGAAACCCTAGAGAACTCTAGAATACATTTCACTGCCACAAGCGCACAAGAGAAAAGAAAGGAAAGAAATGGATAATGAAGTAATTAGTGAGGGTTTGGGGTGAGGGAGGTAGAGAGGTTGGAGGAGGGAGGAGGGTCGTCAGTTGAAAGTGAGAGTTGAAGAGGGGTGGAGGGAGAGGAATAGATAGGTAGAAGTAGAAGAGTAGATAGTAGAAGTAGAAGAAGAAATGCTGCCACCATCCATTCATTTGTCCGTACCTACAAGACAAGGAATGGATCTTGTCTGTACCAAAAGATGTTATTACCATGTATCAACTCTAAACCTGTACTCATTAAAATTATGAAACCAGTAACCGCAGAGGCTTTCTCACCTCAACTCAAAAACTCTAGGGAACAAAGTTAGACAATTTAAATAATAAATTTAATTATATTTCACATACTAAGTATCATAATTTAAGCAATTCAACTTAATGTTCAAGATATATGTAAAGTGAATCATCATCCAAGAATTCGAGAACCCTACAACTTGACTGCCCCTGATCCTCATACAACACTTGTAAACACGACCAAGTCACCTTTCATGCTCAACTCACCAAGTGTCTGCCTATAGCTGAATAGAGGGAGAGGAGGGGTCTGCAGTTGTCAAGCAGCGTCACCCCCCGTCCGGCGACAGCCTACCTCGACGGTTGGCCTCTGCTCTGCTCTGCTGGCTGGTCTCCTATTGCTTCTCTGCCATGCTCTACAGCTCCCTCAGTATATATTGGGAAACCTAGTAGCTAACTGCGCCCACAAGTAGATAGCCTCAGGCACTCTACCAAGCCACTTCTTAAACGTCGGCATGTTTGACAGACCTACCCGGCTACAATTATCAGATTAGCGGAAGCAAGGTGAAATATGCACGAGCTGACATCAGGTCAATTTGAGGTCATTAACATTTAGAGGTGTGAGATTCAGGTCGACAAACTGGCGCCTCTCAGTCTCTGACTCATGTATCTCTATGTATGTATTAAATAAAACTAAACCAAACACCTTTATGGTGTTACATATACACACACACATGCATTCACATACATTTGTCTCTTTTACTCTGACAGGGTGAGATAGCTGATAGAGAAACTAGTGTGCAATTAAGCACTTAATCACTGAAGGTGATGAAGGTGCTTTTACAAGCTCAGGTTATATAGTTACATCACATACATACATTGTATAATTGATACATTACATGGTTAATCTTGGGTACAAGTCCAATATATCATCAAGTGTTCCAGTACTCATATAGTAATTACACAGTTCAGCATACCTTAGCCCAGGAGGGCGAAAGTCAGTCAATATTGGACATTCTACAATATAATGTTGAAGAGAGTGCATGTTTTCTCTTTCACAAAATTGATACATTGTGTACTCGACATTTGGGTTTTGAGAAAGCTGCCAGATACGTCTATATCCCAGACGTATTCTGGCCACTATAACATCACATGGCCGGGTTCTTGTTCTATTAGTCCCATATGTGAATGTCTCCTCACGATATCTATCATAATATTTAATGCTACAACTTTCCGGTCTTTGTGAATTTGTTAGGTCTGTGAGATCTTCATTAGATATTTAAGTATTCTTTTTGTCACTGCTAATGAAACATCCATATCAATTTCTACCACTGGTTTTCTACAGGCTGTTTTTGCAAGCATATCAACAGTGTAATGCCTTGAGATGCCAACATGTGATTGTATCCATAGGAATTTAATTTCAAATCTGTTTTCTTTAGCAGCTAAAACATTCATTCGCATATCACTGGCTAGCATTACGTAAGTAATGAAGAAATATGGTATATTTACTCACTATAATGTTGGTGCTGAATGCAGAACATGATCAAACCCATTTCTACTCAGAAATAATCTAATTTCATAACGAAATTTGAAGTAAATATGTAGCAGGTGACGCCATAGGAAGTCGACGGTCCAAGAGACAATGTTGTGGAAGGACTTATCCAATATATATTGTTGCCAGGAGAGTGTTTGCTAGCATATCAGCCTCCTGTACATAGTGTTCCAGTCGTCGCACTTTAGGTTCGGGGGAAAACAAACTCACGCCTAGTTTGGGGGGAACTTATTTATTAATGTAGTTAAATATTTTAAATTTATAAATTTTTAAGAATAATAGTATGGAGTTAACATTTTATTATCAGCCGAAATATAATTAGCTTTAAATATTACTTTTATGACTAAGGGTTATAATCATAGGTGAATAGGTACAAAGTAAATACCCTGATGCAGGTAGAATAATCCATAAGTAACTGTAGATATATATACTTATTGCTACATCTGGAGGGAAATAATACATAGTTCGTTAGGCTGAGTCGTTCAAGGTATACAAGGAAGTTACATTTACATTTTCTCAGTTTTAATGGCAGAGCTTACTAGTGTCTTTAAGATGAATTGAACTATTAAACTTGAATTAAACCATTAAAATTGACAAATATGTACTAGCTGCGGTACTGATATGCTTTGGGGTTCCGGTGGAGCACCCCCACACCGCAGGCCAGCGAAGCCGGAACCCCCACCCCACAGGGCCGGCCTGCTGGTCGCGGGAGTCGCCCGCACCGAGGGAGGGGGGGCAGGGTAACCTGCCAGGTGTCCGTCAAGGGCGTCGGCGACCATCGGCGTCAGGATGTTCTGTCATCGTCGCCCTCCGGTCCCCCGGGGGACTGTGCGGGTGCTGCTGTGGAGCGTAGCTGACAGGGGGCAGGGCCTGTGTGCAGAGGCTGTAGGAGGGGTGTCGCCTTTGGTAGCGTGGGCAGTAGAAGCAGTGCTTATAGGAACAGGAAGTGTTAGTGCAGCCGGTGCCCCTTGCGTGGTACGCAAAGCAGTAGCCAGAAGCATATGAGGTTGGGGGCGGGTGTTCAGCCGGGCGTCCAGCAGCGTGTTGTGTCACCGTAGTCCCACCCCCAGGAGATGCGCTGGACAGAGCATAATTCCAAATCTAGCCTGTAGTCCAGCCACGAGCAGCCCGACTTCTCCCTGTCCCAGCGGAAGACTTCGTCGTACCACATCCAGTCGCCATCCAGGCATTCCCGAATGGACTCCACGTACCCGATGTATGTAAACAACGCCCGTCTCTCTGCCAGGTGCCGTTCTAGGTTGATTGTCGCATAGATGGCAAAGCTCTGGGCCCACTGCTCTCCAGCCATTAGCGGCCACTTCTTGTTAGGTTGCGACGCCTCCGAAGCATGCCCCGAGCGCGTCTCATAGGACCTCGTGTCAGGTTCGTAGGCCAGTAAGTCCCTGAGGTCGACGTACCTGTTGGTCCTGACCTTCTCCTTGAAAGCATCGGGACATGCTCCCCAGGAAGGGAATGGTGGTGCCGTGCAGGCCCCAGAGTTGCCCTAGCCAGGTACTAGGGGGAGGGGGGAGGAGAACTTGCACGACAGTGCTTGCCGGAGGAGGACTAGCTGGAGGAGTGTCGCTGACTCCACGATCCGCGGCCCCTCGCCCATGACCCGTGACGTTGCTCCGAGTGGTGTGCCGTATGTGGGTATGCCTCAGGAGCCTAACAGAGTGACAGTCGTCGCGAAGGACCTTGGACCAGGAAGAGCAGGGGTGGCGGCAGGTGCATGCACCTGCGCGATGAGGGTCTGCAGCATTGCCAAGTCGTCAGCAGAAATGCAAGGTGGCTGCGGCGCTGGACACCCAATGTCCTGGCTGGTTGAGTGCCCGTCAGGAAGGGGTAACCTGTCTGTGTTGGAGTCCCCGGATGTCGCCTCTGTGGGATGAGCGTGCATGCCTCCACCTGCGTGCACGCCTCCGCCTGCATGCACGCTCTGCTGCGTTGGTGACTCCGCGTTGCCCTGGGCTACGCTTTTGTTTGCGTTCCAGCCGGGGGGGGGGGTCGCCTCTAGCCTTGTCCGGTCTGTGGAGATGGGAGGTGTATGTGGGATGAACATATGCATTGCATGGAGAAGAGAAAAAGGATGGGGGGGGGGGGGGGTTTCGTGCGTCAGAGAGAAGTAAACGTAACCTGAGTGTTACACGAACATAGCATTAGAGGACACTAACACGGCGACCATGGGAATTATAAATTAGGAAAATATTACACAAATAATCGTTACAATGGCTATAACAAGACATAATGTACAATACAATACAATACAATACAATACAGTTTTATTTAGGTAAGGTACATACATACAATAAATATTTACAAGGATTGTTTGACTTATAGGTAGAGCTAGTACATACAATGCCTAAAGCCACTATTACGCAAAGCGTTTCGGGCATGATAAACTTAAATGACAAGCTTAATACTAATTGAGCATAATGAGTAGAATGAAAACAAGAAATGAAAACATAGATGAAAAAGCAGCACAAATACAATTATGTCGACAAACAGCGCTCTTTAAAGAAAAAAACAGACATTGGTTGACAATAGAAGGGTAAGGTAGGTTACAGGGAATTTATTAGGTATAGCTTCGCTTTTAACTTAAACTGGTTGAGAGAGGTACAGTCTTTAACATGGTTGGGAAGGTCATTCCACATTCTGGGCCCCTTGATTTGTAGAGCATTTCTAGTTTGATTAAGTCGTACTCTAGGAATATCAAAACTGTATTTATTTCTGGTGTGATGCTCATGGGTTCTGATATAACCTTCTATGAAGCTTTTGAGATCAGGATTGGCATTATAGTTTAGCGTTTTATATATGTATAATACACATGAGAGAATGTGCAGTGACTTAATGTCTAACATATTCAGAGATTTAAGTAGGGGTACCGAGTGATGTCTGGGGCCAGAATTGGATATTGTCCTAATAGCAGCTTTGTGTTGAGTAATTAGAGGACGTAAGTGATTTTGGGTAGTAGAGCCCCAAGCACAAATACCATAGTTGAGATATGGATAGATAAGGGAGTAATAGAGAGTCACCAGGGCAGGGCGTGGTACATAATATCTGATCTTAGAAAGAATGCCCACAGTTTTTGAAACTTTTTTTGATATGTTTAGAATGTGTCCCTGGAAATTAAGCTTGTGGTCAATGAGAATGCCAAGGAATTTGCCATCTAATTTGTTACAAATTTGGGTATTGTTTATTTTGAGATTTATTTGATTAGAGGATTTATTGCCAAACAGAATATAAAAGGTTTTGTCAATGTTAAGGGTGAGTTTGTTGGCAGTTAGCCACAGATGGACTTTATTTAGCTCAGTATTTACTGTGGCATTTAGAGCAAGGGGATCAGGACTGGAGTAAATGAAGGTTGTGTCGTCAGCAAATAGAATTGGTTGAGAGAGAGTAATGTAAGAGAGAGACCCTTGTGTAGGGAGAAATAGAAGTGCTATTGAGAGAGACCCTTGTGTAGGGAGAAATAGAAGTGTTAAATGTTGAAAAAAAAGTCTGGAACTCTGACCACTTTCAGATGCACAGAGCATCATCTCAACAGGAAAATGTAATCACCTAAAAAAAAAGATGTAAACAAAAGGGATAAAATGGTTAAGAAAAAGTAGATTCAATGCAAAAAAATATAGAGAAACAACAGTTAAATGTAGAAAAACAGCCTGGAATATTATAAGACATATAAATGAAGTATTGGGAAATGTGTATAACATGTATAGGGAGGGGACATTATTGGAACCAGGCAGGCAGGGACATGTGCAAGCCTCTATCAGTGACTTGGGAGAGGGAGGCGGTTACCTACCTTACCTTGAGGTTACTTGAGGTTACCTTGAGGTGCTTCCGGGGCTTAGCGTCCCCGCGGCCCGGTCGTCGACCAGGCCTCCTGGTTGCCGGACTGATCAACCAGGCTGTTGGACGCGGCTGCTTGCAGCCTGACGTATGAGTCACAATCTGGTTGATCAGGTATCCTTTGGAGGTGCTTATCCAGTTCTCTCTTGAACACTGTAAGGGGTCGGTCAGTTATGCCCCTTATGTGTAGTGGAAGCGTGTTGAACAGTCTCGGGCCTCTGATGTTGATAGAGTTCTCTCTCAGAGTACCAGTTGCACCTCTGTTTTTCAACGGGGGTATTCTGCACATCCTGCCATGTCTTCTGGTCTCATGTGATGATATTTCTGTGTGCAGGTTTGGGACCAGCCCCTCTAATATTTTCCATGTGTAAATTATTATGTACCTCTCCCGCCTGCGCTCAAGGGAGTACAGTTTTAGGCTCTTTAGTCAGTCCCAATAGTTTAGATGTTTTACTGAGTGGATTCTAGCAGTAAAGGATCTCTGCACGCTCTCCAGGTCAGCAATTTCTCCAGCTTTGAAAGGTGCTGTCATTGTGCAGCAGTACTCTACTCTAGAGAGCACAAGCGTTTTGAAAAGTATCATCATCGGTATAGCATCTCTAGTGTGAAAAGTTCTTGTTATCCAACCTGTCATTTTTCTTGCAGTTGTGACGGCTACTTTATTGTGTTCTTTAAAGGTAAGGTCTTCCGACATGAGTACACCCAGATCCTTTACATTGCCTTTTCGTTCTGTTATGATTTGCCTGAGTTTTGTACGTGGTTTCCGTTTTTATATTTTCATTTTTTCCATAGCGCATGAGCTGGAACTTATCTTCGTTAAACACCATATTATTTTCTGTAGCCCATAGAAAGACCTGATCTACATCTGACTGGAGGTTCGCCGTGTCCTCTATGTTGCCTACTCTCATGAAGATCCTAGTGTCATCTGCAAAGGATGATACAGTGCTATAGATTGTGTTCTGTCTATGTCCGAAATGAGGATGAGAAAAAGTACTGGAGCAAGCACAGTACCCTGGGGGACTGAGCTCTTCACGGTTGATGGGCTGGATTTTATTTTGTTGACTATTACACATTGGATTCTGTTGGTCAGGAAATTGTAGATCCATCTACCTATTTTTCCGGTAATTCCTTTTGAACGCATTTTATGTGCAATAACACCATGGTCACATTTATCAAAAGCTTTTGCGAAATCTGTGTAAATTACATCCGCGTTATGTTTGTCTTCCATAGCATCTAATGCCATATCATAGTGATCCAGCAACTGCGACAGGTAAGAGCGCCCTGTTCTGAAACCATGTTGTCTGGGGTTATGGAGATGCTGTGATTCCATGTATTTTGTAATTTTACTTCTTAGCACTCTCTCAAAATTTTTTATGATGTGCGATGTTAGTGCTATCGGTCTGTAATTTTTTGCCTCTGCCTTATTTCCTCCTTTATGAAGTGGTGCTATCTCTGCTGTTTTTAGTATATCGGGAATAACGCTAATATCTAGGCTTTGTCTCCACAGAATGTGGTGGGCCTGCGATAGTGGTTTTTTACAGTTCTTTATGAATATGGAGTTCCAAGAATCTGAGCCTGGTGCAGAGTGCATAGGCATACTGTTTATGGCTTCTTCAAAATCCAGTGGGGATAGGGTGACGTCTGATATATGATTTGATGTTGGTATCGTATCCATGAAAAATTCATTTGGGTTATCAATCTTTAGTGTGTTTAATGGCTCGCTGAAAACAGAGTCGTACTGCGTCCTCAGTAGCTCGCTCATTTCTTTGTTGTCATCGGTGAAAGTTCCATCTCCCTTTCGCAGGGGCACGATACTAGATGTGGTTTTTGATCTTGATTTTGCATAGGAGAAAAAATATTTCGGATTTCTTTCTATTTCACTGATGGCCTTTTGCTCTCTTTGCCTCTCCTGCGTTTTGTATGATTCTTGTAGCTTCCGTTCAATTGTTTTTATTTCTCTACCTAACCTTCTTCGCCGTTCTTGAGATAGGGTGCGACTCTCAAGTTGTTCCGCGATTCGTTTTCTTCGCCTATATAGGGAACGACGTTCCCGTTCCAATCTGCATCTCTTCCTCTTTTTTCTTAGAGGTATGCGGTTTGAACATATTTCTAGTGCTACTGAGCTTATTTTTTCCAGGCACTGGTTCAGGTTTGCATTTTCTAGCTGTTCTTCCCAGTTTATTTCAGTGAAGTTCTGGTTTATTTGCTCCCAGTTTATCTGTTTATTATTGAAGTTGAATTTGCTGAAATCTCCTCCACCGGGAATCTGGACTGGTTTTGAAGGTCTACTCCCCATGGTTGTCATAACTTCAATTGTGATCTGAGTAACAGGTATTTGTAATCATTATGTTCCTGATCAATTCATCATTATTAGTGAAAATGAGGTCCAGCGTGTTCTCCTTCCTAGTTGGTTCTACTATTTGCTGGTTTAAGGCAAACCTGTCGCACATCCGTAGCAGGTCATTTGCATGTGCCTGTTCATTTAGGCTACTTCCTGGTATTCTTTCTGATATTACTGTATTAGCCAGGTGCTTCCATTTCAGGTGCCGTAGGTTGAAGTCCCCAAGCAGGATGATGTTCGGAGCTGGATTTGTGAGGTTTTCCAAGCAGTGTTCTATTTTCATTAGTTGGTCTTTAAACTGCTGAGGGTTTGCCTCCGGTGACTTAAATACAAGGACAATAACTACATTTAAAATCTCTATTTTGATTATTAGCACTTCCACCATATCATTTGAGGTGTTTAGCAGCTCAGTACAGATGAGTGTGTCTTTGATGTAGAGGCTGACCCCACCCTGAAGCCGGTGTTTCCTATCACATCTGAAAAGATTGTACTCTGAGATCCATATTTCACCATCATGGTAGTCCTTTGTGTGGGTTTCTGTTAGGGCTGCAAACACTGCATTTGCCTCATGAAGGAGACCATCTATAAATTGAACTTTGTTGGTTTTGCGTGTTTTTATACCCTGGATGTTGGCAAATATAAATGATGTTATCGTGTTAGTGGAAGTGCTGGAAGCCTTACTTGGTGTTAATATCTGAGGCTCTGATAAGGAGGCCACTGTGTTTGCGTCCAGGGTGTGTCGTTTTGGAAGTGATTCGTCCAGTTTTGGTAGTAGGACGGGTGTTGTGTGATGTAGCACCTGTGTGCTTGTTGATAATTTGAATTCCAGTCTTGTGGGTATCTCCGTTCCCCTCTGTAATCCTGTAGTGGTTCCATCTGACTGTTCCTCTCTCTTATATTTACTACTCTGTTTCTGCCTTCCTCTAAAAAAATTCCAGTAGTGTCATATTGATCTTCCCGTCTATAACGCTGTGTACCTCTCACATGGAATTCCGGACACTGAAGATTGTAGCATTTTTTGTCCCTAATTGAAAATTGACATAATTTAGGGTGGAAGTATCTACACCCTGTTCCAAAACGGCATGTACCCCTCGTCAACATGTTCCTGCATTTTCGAGGATGCAGAAAATGGCATTTTGCTCCTAATTTTCCATATTTGCATATTCCTTTAGCGTAGAATTTGCAAATGTGTTCCGGTTTTGCGTTTTTCAAGGTATTTATATCTGTTACTGTCTTGTTTACCTCTTTATTGGAGCCATCTCCGTTTTTCGTCCCAATTCCTTCATCTATGCACTCTGTCTCACTGTTGCAAGTGAGGCAGTGAGAACCACACCAGTGTTGTGGATGGTGTCCAATAAATACAATAAGTGCAGTATTGTAGATGTTTATAGCTGTGCTTCCCTTTTTCTTTATGAGTTAGAGATAGGAATTTGTGGAAATAAGGATTTTTGGAACCCTGTGTATAGGGAGAGTGGTGTGTTGTTAGTTCGGGTGTAGGTGCTCAGCTGTGTGTCACATGGGGGTTATCTACATTTATTTTGTATATCCATTTGTATACCCAGGCTCTTTGTAGTGACCTAAGAGGAGTGGAATAGAGTAATGACCTCGAGTTCCAGGTTGTAGAGGGAGAAGAGACCTTTTCCCCCCCTTTTTATTTGTATCAATCCTGTAGTGGATCGAAGTACACCCACCCTGTTCCAAGAAGTGTGAGGAAAATACCAGATTTCCTCATACTTCTTAGAACGGGAGGGGGGGGGGGGTGTACTTGGATCCACTACAGGACTGATACAAACAATAAGGGGGGGGAGGTTCCTTCTCCCCCCCCCCCCTTGGACTTAAGGTCATTACTCTATTCCACTCCTCTTAGGTTACTACAAAGGGTTATCTTAGGTATATATATATTCAGGTATATGTTTATTCAGGTAAGGTACATACATACAAGTGATGTTACATTAATGGATTGATATATAGATAGAGCTAGTACATACAATGCCTAAAGCCACTATTACGCAATGCGTTTCGGGCAAGAAAAACATTAATATCTAGAACTTAATACTAATTGAGCATAAAGAATAAAAAGTGTTGAAAACAAATTCAAATAAAGATAAAAAAAAGGGGGAACATGACTGAAAAAGCAGCACAAATACAATAGGTTGACAAACAGTGTTGATAAAAAAAAAAAAAAAAAAAAAAAAAAAAAAAAAATAATAATAATAATAATAAAATAAAATAACAGACATGGGTTGACAATAAAGGAGTGAGGTGGGTTACAGGGAATTTATTAGGTATTGTTTAGTTTTTATCTTAAACTGGTTGAGAGAGGTACAGTCTTTAACATGGTTGGGAAGGTCATTCCACATTCTGGGTCCCTTGATTTGTAGAGCATTTCTAGTTTGATTAAGTCGTACTCTAGGAATATCAAAACTGTATTTATTCCTGGTGTGGTGCTCATGGGTTCTGTTACAACCTTCAATGAAGCTTTTGAGGTCAGGATTGGCATTACAGTTCAGCGTTTTATATATGTATAATACACAAGAGAGAATGTGCAGTGACTTAATATCTAACATATTCAGAGATTTGAGTAAGGGTACCGAGTGATGTCTGGGGCCAGAATTGGTTATTGTCCTAATAGCAGCTTTGTGTTGGGTAATGAGAGGACGTAAATGATTTTGGGTAGTAGAACCCCAAGCACAAATACCATAGTTGAGGTATGGATAGATGAGGGAGTAATAGAGAGTAACCAGGGCAGGGCGGGGTACATAATATCTGATCTTAGAAAGAATGCCAACAGTTTTTGAAACTTTTTTTGATATATTTAGAATGTGACCCTGGAAATTCAGCTTGTGGTCGATGAGAACGCCAAGGAATTTGCCATCTAATTTGTTACAAATTTGGGTATTGTTTATTTTGAGATTTATCTGATTAGAGGATTTATTGCCAAACAGAATATAAAACGATCTTGAGATCTTGAGGTTATCTTGAGATGATTTCGGGGCTTTAGTGTCCCCGCGGCCCGGTCCTCGACCAGGCCTCCACCCCCAGGAAGCAGCCCGTGACAGCTGACTAACACCCAGGTACCTATTTTACTGCTAGGTAACAGGGGCATAGGGTGAAAGAAACTCTGCCCATTGTTTCTCGCCGGCGCCTGGGATCGAACCCAGGACCACAGGATCACAAGTCCCGCGTGCTGTCCGCTCGGCCGACCGGCTCCCCAAAGTTAAGAAAAGGGTTAAAGTTTACAAATGGATATACAAAATAAATGTGGATAACCCCCCATGTGGCACACAGCTGAGCACCTACACCCGAACTATCTTCTTCTTGAGAGGTTATCTTGAGATTATTTCGGGGCTTTTTAGTGTCCCCGCGGCCCGGTCCTCGAACAGGCCTCCACCCCCAGGAAGCAGCCCGTGACAGCTGACTAACACCCAGGTACCTATTTTACTGCTAGGTAACAGGGGCATAGGGTGAAAGAAACTCTGCCCATTGTTTCTCTCCGGCGCCCGGGATCGAACCCGGGACCACAGGATCACAAGTCCAGTGTGCTGTCCGCTCGGCCGACCGGCTCCCTATTATTTGTCTAACTAACAACACACCACTCTCCCTACACACAGGGTTCCAAAAATCCTTATTTCCACAAATTCCTATCTCTAACTGATAAAGAAAAGGGGAAGCACAGCTATAAACATCTATAATACTGCACTTATTGTATGTGTCGGAGACCAACCACAACACTGGTGTGGTTGTCACTGCCTCCCTCTCCCAAGTCACTGATAGAGGCTTGCACATGTCCCTGCCTGCCTGGTTCCAATAATGTCCCCTCCCTATACATGTTATACACATTTCCCAATACTTCATTTATATGTCTTATAATATTCCAGGCTGTTTTTCTACATTTAACTGTTGTCTCTCTATATTTTCTTGCATTGAATCTGCTTTTTCTTAACCATTTTATCCCTTTTGTTTACAATTTTTTTTTTTTTTAGGAGATTACATTTTCCTGTTAAGATGATGCTCTGTGCATCTGAAAGGGGCCAGAGTTCCATACTTTTTTTCAACATTTAACACTTCTATTTCTCCCTACACAAGGGTCTCTCTCAATAGCACTTCTATTTCTCCCTACACAAGGGTCTCTCTCGCTTACAAGTGCTATTTCTTCCTACACAAGGGTCTCTCTCAATAGCACTTCTGTTTCTCCCTACACAAGGGTCTCTCTCAATAGCACTTCTGTTTCTCCCTACACAAGGGTCTCTCTCTTAAATAATAGAATGCTTTCAACATTCCCGGGGGGGGGGGGGGGGACAAGGAGAAAAGAAAAATTCATGTAAATTTGAAGAGTTTACGTAAATTTTTCTTAGTACATGGTACGTCTAACTCAATGTAAAAATTCCAATTGGGGCTACTAGCTAGCTAACAGAAAACAACAATGTATCCTGTAAATACAGACACAAGTGGTGATTGCTCTCCACTTGTTCAACACCGCAGGAGACACTGCACCTTACAACAAGCTTCACACCTGTAGGGTCGCTCCCAGAACTGTTCCACTTGACCTGTCAGGACTCACCAGACTAACGGAGGGGAGTGTGAGGGAGGTAGGCATGCTGTAGACTTGAGTTCTTGGATCGCAGGCGTAGACGTGGCTGCAACTGGTAGAACACATCTGGATTAACAAAGAGAAGATGCCTCTTTGGATCCTGGATCATATCTTAGGTTTCTGATATCTGTTAGTTTGAATAACTGGAGCCAAAACCTGGCTATCACTCAGGTGACCCACTGTCACAACAAGATGCCACACTACTGACACAGGTCTCCTTGATTTGACTATACCCGTGGTCGACAAGGGAGACCCAAGTCGAGACATGCTAACGACTATGATGGTCACTTGACAACCATATGGGAACTCAAAAGGGAGACTCCTGGCTACTTGACACCCAGTATTCCATGGTTTCTTAAAACTAAAGGCCGTACCTTACCCTGTACCTTTTCATTTCGTTTCTTCAAGGTGCAGGACCATTATTCCGCATTTCTTTCCTCTTCCTGCTTCTGCTTGTTCCTGACTTCCTCTTCTTGGTATATGTTCATCTTTTTACAAAGACTATCCCCATCTCTCCTCAACCTCTCTCCGTGGTCTGTTCTGTCCGACTTGTCGGTGTGGCTGTCCCAGGGCTATCCGTAGGGAGTTCCACATGTTGGTCGGTGTAGACTCTCCACACTATGACGTGTCTATAAATAGGTACCAACTGTCTGTTGAGGGTCAAGACAAACATAAGTGGGGTGTACATGGTCACAACTGAAAACATCATCCCTGAAGGGATTTACAAAACAGGCAGACCAACAACGACAAGTGCTTAGAGTTATAGCGGTGCCTTACCTAATTAGCTAAACATAATATGCAACAACACATACGGATAGCAGAAATTGGCCACCTAGGGTGGATCGAGTCTGGTTTTCGATCTGGTCTGCATGGCATGGGTAGGTCTAACATGCCCACTCAGCAACTCTAACAGGGGATCACTTTCCTCTTCTGTGGCCTCATTGGTATCCTGATTGTCTAGCTCTGCATGGGGCAAGTGTAATTCTTCTTTGGGGTGGAATATTTTTAATTTATTAACATGGACCAACTTCTGCTCCCAATCATAAATATGTTTGATTAGGACATTTACAGGGCCAGTCTTTCGAATCACTTTGTAAGGCCCCTTCCACCTATCCCGCAAGGCTCTACTCTGGCCCCTTGGGTTATTTTCAGACCACAATAACACAATGGAGATTTCCTGTATTTTCATTGGCTTGACATCTCTGTCATAGTAGTGAGCATACTTTACTTGGGCCTGCCTGGAGGCTTCGGCGGCCGCTCTCCAGGCGCCGTGCATCTTCTGCACCAGTTAAGAGGAGTAATCTTCCCCATAATGAACCTGATGATTATTTATTAAACCAGACATGAAATTACAGGAATGCCCGGTAAACAAGAACATCGGGTGGGTGTTAATGCTTTCGTGAACAGCTGTATTGACAGCCATTTGAACATATGGTAAACTTGATACCCACCCCAAGGGATCAGAACTACACAGAATGACCAGGGTATCCTTGATTGCACGATTCGTACGTTCAACCATACCGTTGGCCTGAGGAGGGAATGCAGTTTTTAAGGCTGAGTTGGTCTGTACCAAGGTACACACTTTAGAAAATGATTGGTTTAGAAATTCAGATCCTCTATCGGTAATCAGGGTTTCCGGGGGGCCAAATACACATACAAATTTATGGTATTTGTTAAATAAAATCTTTTTTGTAAAATTGTACCCCAAGGTGTATTTCTTGTCCCATGTAGTTAGAACTGCTGATTATTACTATATAATCCCTTGCACTTCCACTATATATAAGAAAGTAAGAGCGGGTGTTGTTAGCGATACTTTAGGGTACGACTTTCAATCTCGTACCTTACAATAAGGTATTAGGGTTGTGGTGTACATAAGATGTATAATATTACAGCCTCTGAAGGGGAGGGACCAGGAGACGAAGTAAAGGGCCAGAACGGAGTACCCCTGTGAAAAATGAGAATGTAATGCAAAAACAGTTATTCCGTTGCAAAAACAGGGGAAGTCGCTGTGCAAGGTATGCCGCTGTAAGTAAAGGGTGATAGCGTGGGCCCATGGAGAAGGCAGCCTGTGTAAAGAGAATATAGCTGAATAACTATACCGGGGCAATGAAATGGAACCACAACGTGGTAAAACCGTAATGAGAGGAAGGTGGCGAAATACCTTCTTCTCTTCTTCTTCTTGTTGATAGTAGGTGCAGTTTGCATGAAGGGTTTGTCCTCCCGATGACTGCACCAGTACTGATGTTGGTGAACGCGTTTATGTTGAAGATGATCGGAGCTACCAAGGTGCTTGTTGCGTTGTGCTGTAGACAGAGGAGCGGCGACTAGAACAGAGGTGTATGTTAGAGGGAGACTTGCCGCACCGTAGGGCGGTGTGTTGTGTTTATGGCGTCAGCTCATCCTTGGTGCTGCGGCGAGGCAGTTGTTTTCTGTGTTTAGCTGTTGGTGGCGCCAGGTATAAATGTGACGCGGGTCAGATGTGACCCAATTTGTTGGTCGACTGGAGATATTTAGCCAGTGCTTTGACTATTTGGTATTTTTCTTGTAACGAGTGGTCACCGCCTCCTAATATATGCTCGATGGTGAAGGGTATTTTAAGTGAGATAAATACTTGTTTGAAATTTACTCTGGCACTATAATGTCGGAAGCAATGAAGGAGATAGTGTTCGACTGCTTCAGGCACCTGACAGTGGATGCAGAGCTCGTTATGTCTGTTCTGTACTTAGAGCTGTGTGCTGCTAGTTTGGTGTGTCCCAGCCTTAATCTGGTCATCGTTACATCAGCTGCCAAGGACGGTCAAATGTTGAGTTATGGGGCCCAGCAAGGGGCCTGAGACGAGAGGAGGGGGCCCCAGGCAGTAGCGTAGCATGCGGCGGGACATGGCGCGTACCGTACAGTTGCCGCATGGATCCAGCGTGGGGAAGGCTCAGTTGTGGGCCCAGCCTGGGGCATGATACACTGGAGCGGCCCAGCCTGGGGCATAATACACTGGAGCGGCCCAGCCTGGGGCATAATACACTGGAGCGACCCAGCCTGGGGCATAATACACTGGAGCGGCCCAGCCTGGGGCATAATACACTGGAGCGGCCCAGCCTGGGGGATAATACACTGGAGCGGCCCAGCTAGGGGGATAATACACTGGAGTGGCCCAGCTAGGGGTGTAAGAAACTGGAGCGGCCCAGCCTGGTGCAGAGGAAACTGAAGTGTCCCAGCCTGTTGTGAAATAGCGGCAGCAGCCCAGCATGGGCATATTAAACTGAAGTGGCCCGGCATGGGGCATAAAACCCTTTAGCGGCCCAGCCAGGGGCATAAAACCCTTTAGCGGCCCAGCCAGGGGCATAAGAAATTTAAGCGTCCCAGCCTGGTGCAGGAGAAACTGAAGTGGCCCAGCCTGGTGCATAAAACTGAAATAGGCCACCCATGGCCTAATAAACTGAGTGGCACAGCCTGGGGCATAATAAACTGAAGTGGCCCATCCTGGGACATAATAAACGTAAGTGGCACAGTATAGGTCAAGAAAACTGAATGTCCCGGCCTAGGGCTAGCAGACTGTAGAGGCCACGTGGGCGTAGTGAAGCGCCTGTAGGCCAAAAAGGAACCCGTAGTGGGACAGAGCCCGTAGGCCTGTGATAGAACTCAAGTCGGAGAGGAGAACCCGCCGGCCAAGAATAGAGCCCGTAGGCCCAAAATAAGCCCGGAGGCCAAGTATAGAGCCCGTAGACCGAGAATCGAGCCCATTGCAGAATAGAGCCCTTAGGCCTGGAGTAGAGCTCGTAGGCATTGACATAGCTCGAGTGCATGGGGGAGTTGTGTAAAACCTTGGTTTGTGTCTCGGAAAGGCTTCAGGATTCAGTAAGTTCAGTAGAACTTTGGTTTCAACTCTTTTGATCATGTCGTAGCTCAGTCGATAAAGGAAGCATCTGGGATGACCTCGGACGTAGATTCGAATCCTCATCTCGGCCCTTGTGGATTTGTTCATTTGATGCATCATGCTATTGTGATTTGTGTGTATAATGAAGTAAGGGAGAAGAGAGAGAGAACGGCCTATTGACATAGCTCGAGTGCAAGGAGGAGTTGTGTAAAACCCTGGTTTGTCTCTCTGAGAGGCTACAGGATCCAGTAAGAACTTCGGTTTCAACTCTTTTGACCATGTTGTAGCTCAGTCGATAAAGGCAGTGTCTGGGATGATCTCGGACGAAGTTCGAATCCTCGTCACGGCCCTTGTGGATTTGTTCATTTGATGCATCATGCTATTGTGATTTCTGTGTGTAATGAAGTAAGGGCGAAGAGGGAGAACGGCCTATTGACATAGCTCGAGGGGAGCCTATTGTCGTAGCTCAGTCGATAAAGGCAGCATCTGGGATGATCTCGGACGTAGGTTCGAATCCTCGTCACGGCCCTTGTGGATTTGTTCATTAGAAATTAATATATATCTAAGATAATGACTGGTGCTGGTTCGTCACCAGTTGGTTAATTACATCATTAAAGATCAGAGAATCAGAAATCAAATGAAGATTCAAATATGCTTATAATATAGTAAGATAATCAAGCCTATGAAATATTAGCATATCATAGAAATGTATGTGTGTGATAATTGCAACACACTAAGCAATAAATGTTTTAAATTTATGTAGTTTCTCTTGGAATATTATATGCATAAAAAGGCAGAATACATGTATCAGAAATAATATTAGAATTAATCATTGCAACTCTATTATCTACGATATAACGAAAGGAGGGCTTAGCTGTAAGAAGACTTCAATAAACCCATTTCGCAATTCGAATACTCGTAGACGTGATCACATCACCCAAGTAGTGGATGAAACACCGACAGGGGAAATTGCATGTAGAGGAAGAATTTCTCTGCTTGTCCTCAACAACACGTTGCAATCACAGAAATTTTATAGAAATTGACTAGGCTTGATTTATTCCACTATTCACTGAGAAATCGGGAACAACATGAAAAGAAACTAACGTGGGTTTTGTGGTCGGTAGATGACATAACGGTAAGCAACATACAGTAATAAGTTATGATAAAGTGCACTCTATATAAAAAATACTTAACGTAGGCCTGTTGAAACATTTACGCTCGCCGATATCAGGACCTAGATTCAGGAAGCTCTGTGTATTTCTTCGTAAGTGGGTTTGCTACGAAGGTTCCTAAGTGTGCCCTAAGAAGATGCTTAGGTGCAATTCAATAACATCCACTTAGGAAGAAATTTGTTGGTTCACCTGCGTGCCAATAGAGGTCACTACTGCGTTTCGTTTGGCCAATCAGAGAGCAGCAACATTCTTCATATTGAAGATTTAGCGCTGGCTTATCGGAGCTCTACTGCCTCCTATTTACGTCGAATTTTCTTATAAAATTAGTATATTTCGAAGTAAAACAATGTTTTTTCAACTTCTACGGCCAGCACCGACATTGTAGTAAACAAATATGTTACATTTGTTGTTTACCTACGTAATTCTAAGAGATACTGTGTAGCTGTCCTTGTTGCTCGGAAGATGCGCTGACAATTATTGTATATATTTACTGAATTTACCCAAGGGCCACTAACTATCTAGTGGCCTCGAAGAGGACAGAAAGCCGTCGGCTTGTTAAAGGGCCCGCCAATTGTCTTAATGATATTTTTTAGCTGGAATTTGGCATTTACGGCTTCAGCGGGTAGGCGGTTCTATGGGTTTATAGCCCTCTTGGTGGAAAACACATATGTTTTCAGTCCTACTTGAGAGAACATACTCTCCAACACTATATCTGTGATTGCCCTGTTATCAGTGACTTCATACCAAATGGTATGAGGTATTTTGAGCTCTGTAATTACTTCATACACTCAGGAATATTGGAAGATATTCTTGTGCTGCACCCAGATTTTGCCAGTGGAGGCTAATAGATCAGCATTAAGTATTTTGTTCTCTCCTAATTCCATGTATGACTGGCCATCCTGTGAGGTGAGGATGTTGGATGAGCTTGTAGCTGGTTTTTGATCTACACTGTGTGGTCCTTTATACAGAATAGGGAAGCAGCACATTGCTGTGTATACCTAAACATGTTTAAAATACATTGTTTGAGAGGAGTCTTATAGAAACTGGTAAGAGTAATTATAATATAATGTTTCCATGATTCAGTGCTTACCTCTTGTGAAAATTGCTTAGAGTTGTTTAGTCAGAGTTGATTTGTTTTTTGTATTGAGGCTGGTATTTTCTAAATTGATTCCATGTACAGTATGTCTAACCATCCTGTGAGATGGGAGTATTAGATAAACTTATAGCTAGTTTTTTATCTACACTGTGTAATATTCCATATAGAATAGGGTAGCAGCACATTGCTGTGTATACCTAATCTTCTTAATAAAAAAAATCAGTAATAAAGATTTAAAATTATAGTTTGTATTATTACAAATTCAGTACTGTATTATCCTTATTAAATCATGTTGACCATGGATCATTAAGATCTCATGTTGATATGTAATAGTCATATTTCTTTTGAACTGCTAATCCATGCTAATCATTCATTAAATTGTGCATTGTCTCAATTTTTCACTTCCTTGGATATATTGTACAGTACAAAAAGATAGGATAAAAATAAACCAGTAATATTTCTTTCATTATATTTTTTATTTAAATAACTGCATCTATATTTTTACAGCTGACAGGATTTGTTTTACCATACAGCTGCATTATTTGTTAAAAAAAAATTGGGTTTATTGTTACACACAATGGTGCTACATAGCCTTCCCAGCTTGGTGCCTTCTTTTAATACTTACTGATTAAAAAATAAATAATAAATACATTTTATTCAGGAAAAGTACATACAGTTGATTTACAAACATAATGTTGGATTTATAGACAGAGCTAGTACATACATTAAGCCACTAGTACATTACCTAAAGCCACTAATACTCATAGCATTTCGGGCAAGGTGTGGGGGAACAAACACAGACTAAAACTTAATAGTAATCGGGATTAGGTATAAATTGTGTTGAAAGAAGGAATAAAAAATACATAGCTACATAGCCTTCCCAGCTTGGTGCCTTCTTTTAATACTTACTGATTAAAAAATAAATAATAAATACATTTTATTCAGGAAAAGTACATACAGTTGATTTACAAACATAATGTTCGATTTATAGACAGATCTAGTACATACAATACCTAAAGCCACTAATACTCATAGCATTTCGGGCAAGGTGTGGGGGGGGGGGGGGAACAAACACAGACTAAAACTTAATAGTAATCGGGATTAGGTATAAATTGTGTTGAAAGAAGGAATAAAAAATACAAAAAGGGGGGTTAACATAGCATAAATCAGCAATTGCACATGTTGGTGAACAGCATTGTTTAAAAAATAGCAAGACATGGGTTGACATTTAGGAGGTAAGTTAGGTTACATGGAGTTAATTAGGCAATACTTGGTTTAACTCTTAAACTGGTTGAGAGAGGTACAGCCTTTGACATGATTCGGGAGGTCATTCCACATTCTGGGTCCCTTGATTTGTAGAGCACTTCTAGTTTGGTTACACACAACCAAATTGTGTAACAGGAAGAGGTCTTGGACACAAATTTGTTCCATGCTAAATGTAGAGGAGTCAGCTGAGTATTCCTCAAATAAAATAAGTTGCCTCAGCTTATAAGGTAAATAAAATAAGCATTTCTCAAATAAGTAGCTTCCTCACCTCACTGCCTTACTGCTACATAGCCTTCCCGGCATGGTGCCTTCTTTTGATAATTACAGTACTTGTTCCACACCCAAATTGTATAACAGGAAGAAGTCTTGGACCCCTACTTCCCTCTCTCTTTTTTAATAGTCTATATAGTAATAATTATAGCTTTAAGTATTCAATGAATAAAGTTTTTGACATTTTTACCCTTCTCCTTACCTAACATCAATTGTGGAGCATATTTTTATTTTATGTCTCACCCAGATTTAATTTCAAAATAAAACCAAACTAAATAAATTAGAAATGGGTATGCATAGCTAAGGTACACCCTTACTACTAGGTGAACAGGGGCATTTGGTGATAGTAAATGATCCCATCAGGCAGGGCTCATCACCTTCTCTCATATTTCATGTTCACCAGTGTTCATTTACTTAATAACTACGGATATAATATCTTGCTATTATAAAACTAATTCTACTATCATAAAAGACATATTTACTTTAAGTTTCAAGCAGAGAATGCTTATATAACTAACACGAAGGACTCCTCTTCACTAGATTCAATTTTTATAATCTTTTGTTTATGTTCCAAAATCTTAAAATCGATCCCAGTGTTATGTAGAAGAGAAAATTTGAGTTATATCCAGTTTACGTAAAGCTACGAGTGGTCGAATTATCGAGATTCAGATGTTTATTCAGGTAAGGTATATACATACAAGTGATGTTACATTAATGGATTGATATATAGATAGAGCTAGTACATACAATGCCTAAAGCCACTATTACGCAAAGCGTTTCGGGCAGGAAAAACATTAATGACTAAAGCTTAATACTAATGGGTATAAAGAATAAAATGTGTTGAGAACAAATAAAAATAGAGATAAAAGAGGGGGAACATGGCTGAAAAATCAGCACAAATACAATTACAAATTATTACAGACAAATAGCGTTGTTTAAAAAAAAAAAAAGACATGGGTTGACAACAGAGGGGTTAGGTAGGTTACAGGGAATTTATTAGGTAGTGCTTCGTTTTTATCTTAAACTGGTTGAGAGAGGTACAGTCTTTAACATGGTTGGGAAGGTCATTCCACATTCTGGGTCCCTTGATTTGTAGAGCATTTCTAGTTTGATTAAGTCGTACTCTTGGAATATCCAAATTGTATTTATTTCTGGTGTGGTGCTCATGGGTTCTGTTACAACCTTCAATGAAGCTTTTGAGGTCAGGATTGGCATTGCAGTTCAGTGTTTTATATATGTATAATACACATGAGAGAATGTGCAGTGACTTAATATCTAACATATTCAGAGATTTGAGTAGGGGTACCGAGTAATGTGTGGGGCCAGAGTTGGATATTGTCCTAATAGCAACTTTGTGTTGAGTAAATAGAGGACGTAAATGATTTTGGGTAGTAGAACCCCAAGCACAAATACCATAGTTGAGATATGGATAGATGAGGGAGTAATAGAGAGTCACCAGGGCAGGGCGGGGTACATAATATCTGATCTTAGAAAGAATACCAACAGTTTTTGAAACTTTTTTTTATATATTTAGAATGTGTCCCTGGAAATTCAGCTTGTGGTCAATGAGAATGCCAAGGAACTTGCCATCTAATTTGTTACAAATTTGGGTATTGTTTATTTTGAGATTTATTTGATTAGAGGATTTATTGCCAAACAGAATATAGAAAGTTTTGTCAATGTTAAGGGTGAGTTTGTTGGCAGTTAGCCAAAGATGGACTTTATTTAGCTCAGTATTTACTGTGGCATTTAGAGCAAGGGGGTCAGGACTGGAGTAAATGAAGGTTGTGTCGTCAGCAAATAGAATTGGTTTGAGGTGTTGGGAGGCATTTGGAAGGTCATTAATGTAGATGAGAAAGAGGAGAGGGCCAAGTATGCTGCCCTGAGGAACACCAAAGTTGATGGGTAGGGTGGGAGAAATTGAATTATTCACAGAAACATACTGGAGCCTGTCAGTAAGGTAAGATTTGAGGTATTGCAGGGAGTGTCCTCTGACTCCATAATGATGTAATTTAAAAAGAAGGTTTTGGTGGTTGACAGTGTCAAAAACCTTATGCAGGTCCACAATTAACCCAACAGGGAACTCCTTTTTATCAAGAGCTGCATGAATCAAGTTAATCATACTAATAAGTGCATCGTTAGTGCTTTTTTGGGGTCTGAAGCCATATTGACAAGAGCTAAGTATATTGTGTTTGGCTAGATAAGAGTAAAGCTGCTTGTAGATTAGTTTTTCAAATATTTTTGACAAGTTAGGCAGGATTGATATAGGTCTGTAGTTGTTAACATCTGTGAGATCACCACATTTGTGGACAGGGGTTACTCTTGCTATTTTTAGAATGTCTGGAAAGGTTTGGAGTTCAAGTGACTTGTTGAAGAGCAATGCAGTAGCATGGGCTAAAGATCTGGAGGCTTTTTTTGTATATTAAGGTTGGTATCTCCTCAAGGGCACTAGACTTGGTTTTAAGGGAAAGGATTATCTCATTGACATCAGTGGAATTAGTAGACTTTAGGTACAGAGACTGTGGATAGTTACCTGTAAGATAGTCCTTAATATCAGTACTGGAAGATGGGATATCATTTGCAAGGGATGACCCAATGGAAGAGAAGAACCTATTGAACTCGATAGCAGAATCAGAGGCTGAAAGCTGACCATCGTTATTGGACAGGAGTGTTGGTTTGTTATTTAAAATCTTCTTTGATCCCAATATTTGTGAAATTGTGTTCCAAGTTTTTTTTAATGTTGCTCTTTATTTGGGTAAATTTATCTTCATAGTATTTAGTTTTGGCTCGTCTAATTGTTTTAGATAGCAATAACGAGTAATTCTTTGAGAATTCTTTGTAGACGGTTCCTAACCTATAATTCTTCTCAAGGTCATGTTTTTTATTAATGGATTTAAGTATTCCCTTTGTAAGCCAAGGATTGTTAAGCCTTTTGGTTGTGACTTGTTTTGTAAGCATAGGACAGTGGGTGATATAAAGGCTAAGAGTTGTTTGAAGAAAAGATTGCATTGCTAGGTTGATGTTCCCTATGTTACCTAACTCGGACTCCCAGTTGACATTATCAGCAGCAGTTATAAAATTGTCTATAGCAGTTTCATTGTGCAGCCTAAAGCTTAACTCCCTTGTCTCTAGAGGTGGTTTGCTAATGTTAGTTAAGAGAAATGTGGGGTAATGGTCTGTAGTGCTATCGGTGATTATACCTGAAGTAAGCGGAGAGGTTATGTTGGTCCAGATGTGTTCTAGAGTCGTAGCAGTACTATCAGTGATTCTAGTAGGTCTAGTGATTAAGGGTATGAGGAAGCAGGAATTCATACAGTTGAGGAAGCTAACAGCAGTAGGGTGTTCAGGCTCGCAGAGGTCAATATTAAAGTCCCCTGGGAAAATTAGATGGTTTTTGTTCTGTTATCTAGTATTAGATTTCTAAGGTTTGAGTTGAATTCGGACACATCATTGTTAGGAATTCTATAGACTGCACCCACAGACAGGACAGACTCGGCACCCTTGACTCTGAAGCAGGCGAAGATATACTCCCCACAGCAGTCTCTAGTTCTAATTACTTTTAAGCATGTTAGTTCTTGGTGGTAGTAAAGAGCAGTGCCACCACCTCTCTGAATTTGACGACAGTTGTGAATTGCCGAGTAGTTAGGCATGTTAAAGAGTTGAGTAGTATTCTCTTTCAACCACGTTTCAGTAAGTATAATAAAAGAGAATTTGTTGTCAATAGTTTCAATCAAGGCACTAACATCATCGAAGTGTTTACCTAGGGATCTAACATTCAAGTTGATTACAGAGATATTGTGATTATGTGTTAATACATTGTTTACATCATGTGCTGTAAAATATCTGCAATTTTGATCATTAAAGTGATGATTGTCATAGATAGTGGATAAGAGGTTTAGTTCTGGGTCTATACTTGTCTGCATAAAAAGGCTGTTTGCAGGAAAACAAGGTAAGAATGGCAAATTACAAAATAGAAAACAAAGAAAAAAGTAGAATAAAAATTCTAAAGTAATATAAACTTAATGGTAATTTAAGTAATAAAAACTTAATGGGAAGTAGGAATGTAAAAAATTAACTAGAATAATTAATAACAATAGATGACCAAAAAAGTAAAAAAGCAATTATGAAGTCTATAAGATGAAAAGCTTGCTTACTATACTATTATAAGTACACTATAGTTGAATACTAAAGTTACACTAAAACAAACTGAGGTAGTTTAAATAGAGATACACTCAGGAACACCGGATAATGAAGTTAATACTAGAGGACACAGGCAAAGTCAGTGTATTATGGAACATGGGAGTAAAAAGAAAAAAGACATTAATAAAGATGACAATATTTTTTTTTTTTAATAAAGTTAAAACCTTTTGAAAGGAAAGGCAGAGCTAAAGTACACAATGGTAGTTAAATGAGATTATAATTTGAATTCAGGCTATACAGCAGTTATCCCACAGTCACTGAGGAAAGAATTAAGGTGAGCTTCAGTGGTTATTGAATAGGTTTTTCCAGTGTCAGTCCTCCTAGCTATAATTTTACCATCTCGCACAAAACAGTGTTTAATTGTAGGGGAATTTTTGCAGAAGCCACGCAGTTTAAAAAAGAGATTTTGCCTGAACCTGGTCAGACATTCATTCACATAAACAGTGGATTTACTAGCAACTGCAGATGAGATAAGATCAGTCTTGCGGGAGCAGCTATCTAGTTTAACTCGAATTCTCCTGTTATTAGTACCAGATGATTTGGTACCCACTCTATAAGCTGATTTGATGTCATTTTTTTGGATTGAATACCTTAACTTATCCTGCAATACTTTGATCACGATGGCAGCACAGTCTTCACCATCAGTTTCTTGGGGAAAATCACGTGAAGAGATAATTACAGACTCAAGTAGTTTATGTTGGTCTGTTTCGTCTTGGGTAACAGTGTGTTGTTGTTGTAGGTTGTTCAGATGGTTCTCAAACTGTTGCAATATTTCTTCCTGTTTTCTAGTGGTTTCATCTGAATTAAAGTTAGTAACTGTGTTCCTGAGAAGGTTTAATTCTTGTTCGAGGTTGACGACTTTGGTAGATTGATCTTGATTGTTCTTGAGTAAGGCTCCAGCTTCATTCTGCAAAGATAATAATGAGCCTTGCAGGTTCATTATTAAGGCCGACTGCTTTTTGATTACTGACATTTGGTCTTCATGTACTTGGGTTAATAACTTGAGCCAAGGGTTATCAGCAAGGCGCTTGAAGTCAGAACAAGGGGCAGCAGCTCGTTTAAGTTGGTCCATATGGCTACATAATAGTTGCATGGCCAGAGTCAGAGACGGCGCTTCGCCCGTCTCCGTCAATTCCTGCGCCCGTCAATTCTATTTGCATTATAATATGTTAATAATTAATATTAATAATTATTAATAAATATTAATAATTATACAATTAAATCAAAATTAATATTAATAATTTTATATTATTAATAAAATAATATAAAATTGTTTATATTAATTAAAATATTAATTTTAATAATAAAATTGCTAATACCAACTGGGAGACTGAATTAGGTAACATAGGGAACATCAACCTAGCAGTGCAAACATTTCTTCAGAAAACTTGGCCTCTATAACACCCACTGGCCAATGCAAACGAAGCAAGTCACAACTAAAAGGCTAAACAATCCATGGCTTACAACGGGGATACTTATGTCTATTAATAAAAAATATGATCTTGAGAAGAAATATAAGCTAGGCATTGTCTCCAAAGAATTTTCAAAGATTTACTCATCAATGCTGTCTAAAATAATTAGGAGAGCCAAAATAAAATACTACGAAAATAAATTTACTCAAATTAAGGGCATTATTAAGAAAACACGGAGCACTATTTTCCAAATATTGGGATCAAAAAAGATTTTAAATAATAAACCAATACTCCTATCCAATAATGATGGGGTGCTTTCCGCCTCTTATACTGCTGCTTAATTCAACAGGTTCTTCTCTTCCATTGAGTCTTCCCTTGCTAATGACATAAACAATTATAGACCAATATCAAATCTACCCATTCTATCAAAAATATTTGAAAAAATTGTCTACAAACAGGTCTATTCTACCTCGTAAAATTCGACATACTCAGCCCCTGCCAGTTTGGCTTCCGGTCCCAAAAGAGCACCAATGATGCAACCATTAGTCTCCTTGACGTAATCTACTCAGCCCTTGACAAAAATGAGTTTCCGGTTGGACTCTTCATTGACCTAAGAAAAGCCTTTGATACTGTTAATCACAACTACCTTTTACTTAAACTCCAGCATTATGGAATCTGAGGCCTTGTCCTGGACTATATCCGATCCTATCTCAGTGACAGACACCAATATGTAACCATCAATGATACAACCTCTTCCACTCTACCAATAACCGTTGGAGTGCCACAGGGCAGCATCTTAGGACCTCTTCTATTTCTTATATATATCAATGATCTGCCTAATGTCTCTAACATTCTTAAACCTATATTTTTTGCTGATGATACTACCATCATCTATTCAGACCCCAACCCACATTCACTAAATAATATCGTGAATAATGACCTAAAAAAAGTTTACTTATGGATGTCAACTAACAAACTAACACTAAATATAGAAAAGACCTACTACATCTTATTTGGAAGCAAATCATCAAATGCAATTCAGCTACAGATAGACAACATTAACATCAGTAATAAAAATGATGGCAAGTTTCTTGGCCTATTCCTAGACAAGAGACTCAACTTCAGTACCCACATTCAACACATAACTAAGAAAGTCTCTAAAACAAATTTTATACTCTCCAAAATAAAATATTATGTACCTAACTCTGCTCTCCTCTCACTATATTATGCACTAATTTATCCCTATCTTAATTATGGTGTCTGTGCATGGGGTTCAACCACTGCAAACCACCTTAAGCCTATCATCCCCCAGCAAAAATCTGCTATCAGAATAATAACTAACTCTGCTTTCAGACAACACTCAGCTCCCTTGTTTAAATCCCTTAACTGCTAAATATTAACTCCCTCCACACATTCTCTTGTGTCAGCTACATTTGCAAAACCCTGTTCTTAAATGCAAACCATGCTCTGAAACTCTCCCTGGACAGATGTAATAGGACCCATTATCACCACACCAGAAATAAATATGTCTTTGATATCCCCAGGGTCAAACTTAGTCTGTGTAAACACTCTATGCAAATTAAGGGACCTAGTCTATGGAACTCACTCCCTAGTGAATTGAAAAGCTGTCAAACTTTTGCCTCATATAAAAACAAAACCAAAAAGTACCTAATTTCATCTTCGTAGTTTCCCACACTGAGCTTTAAATTTGCTCTGTATCTAGTGCTACCCAATCTCCCAATCTTTATGTACTTAATCCAAACAATTTTATCATTGTGTTCATTGCTGTCTTCTTTTATGTGCTAGCCGTATGTTGTATTGTGCCTACTAATTTTTTTGTTAAACTACCATTCAAGCTGTCATTGCAATCAATCTGAGCTATCTATGTGCTTTATTATACCTACATTTTTTCTCTCATCTTTTATTTTTTTCTTGCTATGTAACTGTTATCATTTTTATAAATTTTGCAAGTATTTACTACTTAAAATTTTCTTAGATTAAGGACCTGCCCGAAACGCTGCGCGTACTAGTGGCTTTACAAGAATGTAATTACTATGCTATGTATCCTCACAATCCTAATGTACCTTCTTGTATATATATAAATAAATAATTAAATAAATTGTCACTATTTTGCATGTGAATTAGTATATATGTGTGGTATATTCCCTGTTAAATTTTTGTCAAGGCATTAACGCTTCCTCACGTACTAATTTACGTCTCATAGTATCCGTCCATCGCCGTAGACAGCAGAATACTAGTGATTGGTCAATTTTAATGAAAATTGATGTTTTCCAGTCCCACGTGTGTTGTGAAATTTACCTTCTATTGTCCAGTTCTTATAATAATAAAGATCAGTTACATCCTATTAAAGGCTCGTAGTTTTGTTTTGAGAAATTTTGGTTGTTCTCAGTAAATTATAATAAGCTCTATAAATTATTACACAGAGTAGGAGTGCTTCACCAATCAACATTATATACACTAGTTTGTGCTTTAAGAATCTTTTAAGACTGCATTGTAGGAACGTCAACAGAAAACGATGTTACATTGGAATTGGGTACACTACTGCAAACAGGATAGTCTGCTGTCTACAACCAACTGTAGGATGGGTATAGTGTCCACTACCACCTGTTAGGTGGGTAATTACCCCTTAAGGGGCCTAAATAAATTATTATTTGGTATTTGTGCGAATCTTTGTTTACTGTGCGAAACGCGTTACTGTTACGAAACACCTTGCATACTAGTGGCTTTACAAGAATGTAAACTCATCATGCTATGTACTTTTATAAACCCAATGTAACTTATTGTATATATATGTAAATAAATAAATGCATAGTTTCTTGTGCAACCCATGCTCATCCTGTGAGTGGTAGATCATTGTGTTCCCTATACTCATCCTGTGAGTGGTAGTTCATTGTGTTCCCTATACTCATCCTGTGAGTGGTAGTTCATTGTGTTCCCTATACTCGTCCTGTGAGTGGTAATTCATTTTACACCACATACTCATCCTGTGAGTGGTAGTTCATTTTACACCACATACTCATCAAGAAGTATATTTTACCAGCATTGTAATATAAATTAAGAATAAAGGCTTAACTGCACTACGGACCCCTAATCAAAATAAGAGCCATCACTTATTATCATGACAAAAGGCCTAGGCTCCACTTCCGCCTTCAACAAGCTGCCGCCGGAGGTGCATGGGTAGTTTATTTTGAACACCCCCGCACCCTCAGCCCTGGGAGGGGACATTGGAATGTGGGCATGAGAACCAATCACCCCCCTACCCTCTCCTGTTAATAATAATACTAATAATAATCAAAATTATACTTTACTGTATAATGTAATAATAACTACTGTAAGCCGTAGTGCTTGAATGAAAGCGAAGAAAAAATAATAAATGTGTGAGTGTATTATAAACCAAATTTTCGGATCTAACTTTCATTCTTTCCCAAAGTATTACATTACAAATTGTATAATCAACCAGTTAACATTAAGAGGTTGATGTACAAAAATAAGGATGTCAATACGAGTGTGGAATAGTGAGAAAGTCGAATAAGTCATACCAAAATTTACTTTTATTAAGTTTATAACAACTTCTTATGTTATAATTTTTTATTTTAATAATGAATATAGTTTTTGTTTAAGGATTTTATACAATTATATAATGTATTAAAAATACTAATTTCTTTGTTGTATTTCATGTATAATTATTATTATGATATGAGTTGAAAACTTGACAGTTTTGTGGTCACATGTTTTTATCATATTTTGGAAGACTATTCTAAAAAATTGGAAAATTATGTTTATTTATAATTCTCTGTGTTGGGGAACAGGAAGCCAGAGTGTATTCATACACTTTTATATCGAGGTATATCCCTGATATACTAAAAACAGCAGAGATAGCACCACTTCATAAAGGAGGAAATAAGGCAGAGGCAAAAAATTACAGACCGATAGCACTAACATCGCACATCATAAAAATTGTTGAGAGAGAGCTAAGAATAAGATCACAAAATACATGGAATCACAGCATCTCCATAACCCCGGACAACATGGTTTCAGAACAGGGCACTCTTGCCTGTCACAGTTGCTGGACCACTATGATATGGTATTAGATGCTATGGAAGACAAACAAAACGCTGATGTAATTTACACAGATTTCGCAAAAGCTTTTGATAAATGTGACCATGGTGTTATTGCACATAAAATGCGTTCAAAAGGAATTACCGGGAAAATAGGCAGATGGATCTACAATTTCCTGACTAACAGAACCCAATGTGTATTAGTCAACACAATAAAATCCAGCCCTTCAACCGTGAAGAGCTCAGTCCCCCAGGGTACTGTGCTTGCTCCAGTACTTTTTCTCATCCTCATATCGGACATAGACAAGAACACAACCTATAGCACTGTATCATCCTTTGCAGATGACACAAGGATCTTCATGAGAGTAGTCAACATAGAGGACACGGCAAACCTCCAATCAGATGTAGATCAGGTCTTTCTATGGGCTACAGAAAATAATATGGTGTTTAACGAAGATAAGTTCCAGCTCATGTGCTATGGAAAAAATGAAAATATAAAAACGGAAACCACGTACAAAACTCAGGCAAATCATAACATAGAACGAAAAGGCAATGTAAAGGATCTGGGTGTACTCATGTCGGAAGACCTTACCTTTAAAGAACACAATAAAGTAGCCGTCACAACTGCAAGAAAAATGACAGGTTGGATAACAAGAACTTTTCACACTAGAAATGCTATACCGATGATGATACTTTTCAAAACGCTTGTGCTCTCTAGAGTGGAGTACTGCTGCACAAGGACAAGCACCTTTCAAAGCTGGAGAAATTGCTGACCTGGAGAGCGTGCAGAGATCCTTTACTGCTAGAATCCACTCAGTAAAACATCTAAACTATTGGGACCGACTAAAGAGCCTAAATCTGTACTCCCTTGAGCGCAGGCGGGAGAGATACATAATAATTTACACGTGGAAAATATTAGAGGGGCTGGTCCCAAACCTGCACACAGAAATAACACCACATGAGACCAGAAGACATGGCAGGATGTGCAGAATACCCCCGTTGAAAAGCAGAGGTGCAACAGGTACTCTGAGAGAGAACTCTATCAACATCAGAGGCCCGAGACTGTTCAACACGCTTCCGCTACACATAAGGGGCATAACTCGTAGACCCCTCACAGTGTTCAAGATAAGCACCTCCAAAGGATATCTGATCAACCAGGCTGTTACTCATATGTCAGGCTGCGAGCAGCCGCGTGCAACAGCCTGGTTGATCAGTCCAGCAACCAGGAGGCCTGGTCGACGACCGGGCCGCGGGGACGCTAAGCCCCGGAAGCACCTCAAGGTTAGGTTATCTAGAGGTTATCTTGAGATGATTTCGGGGCTTTACTGCCCCCGCGGCCCGGTCCTCGACCAGGCCTCCACCCCCAGGAAGCAGCCCGTGACAGCTGACTAACTCCCAGGTACCTATTTACTGCTAGGTAACAGGGGCATTCAGGGTGAAAGAAACTTTGCCCATTTGTTTCTGCCTCGTGCGGGAATCGAACCCGCGCCACAGAATTACGAGTCCTGCGCGCTATCCACCAGGCTACGAGGCCCCCTCAACCTTAAGGTAACCTCAAGGAGGTCCCCCCAACCCAGGCCGAATTACTGACCCCGCCCAGGATGCAACCCTACTACAAGCTGACTAGTTCCTGAGTACCTACTCACTGCTAGGTGAAAAGAGGCATTACGTGACACGAAATGAGCCCAACTATTTCTATCCCGCCTGGGATTCCAGCCCGGAATTCTCGATTGTGCGTCGAGAACGAACCTGACTGTACTACCGGGACTCTATAGGGCATCGTTAGTGCTTTGTGCGTCGAGAACGACCCTGACTGTACTACCGGGACTCTATAGGGTTTTATTTACAATTCTACTATATATTTACGCCCTATCATTTACTTATATTAATTCATTATAAACACAATTTTTAGCCCAGGGTGAATATCAATCACCCTACAAGAAATTGGATGAGTGGGAAGCACAAGATATATTGTAATTTTGAAGTACAAGGTAGGAACCCTACTGCCATCCACAAAATGGCCGTGGGGGCCCTACTGCCATCCACAAGATGGCCGGAGGATGGGGGGGGGCCCTACTGCCATCCACAAGATGGCCGTGGGGGCCCCACTGCCATCCACAAGATGGCCGGAGGATGGGGGGGGGGGCCCTACTGCCATCCACAAAATGGCCGTGGGGGCCCCACTGCCATCCACAAGATGGCCGGAGGATGGGGGGGGGGCCCTACTGCCATCCACAAGATGGCCGTGGGGGCCCCACTGCCATCCACAAGATGGCCGGAGGATGGGGGGGCCCTACTGCCATCCACAAGATGGCCGGGGGGGGGGCCCTACTGCCATCCACAAGATGGCCGGAGGATGGGGCCCTACTGCCATCCACAAGATGGCCGGAGGATGGGGGGGGGGCCCTACTGCCATCCACAAGATGGCCGGGGGGGGGGGCCCTACTGCCATCCACAAGATGGCCGGAGGATGGGGCCCTACTGCCATCCACAAGATGGCCGGGGGGGCCCTACTGCCATCCACAAGATGGCCGGGGGGCTTCACTACCACCCACAAGATGGCCGTGGGTCCCAACTGCCACCCACAAGATGGCCGAGGGGTCCCACTGCCACCAACATGGTGGCCGTGGTGTCCCACGGCCACCCACAAGATGGGCGTAGGGGCGAAAATTCTTTGCCAGAGTATTAAGATGAAAACTAAGTACTACCTAATTAACTCCATGTAACCAACCTTCCCCTAAATGTCAACCCATGTCTTACTACTTTTAAACAATGCTGTTTGTCGACCAACAAACAGTCATATTGGCTATTTTCTGCCATGTCCCCACCCCCACCCCATTTTTTTCAACGCAATTTATACTTTAAGCTCAATTACTATTAAGTTTTAGTCTAAGTGTTTTTTCCCCACCTCACCTTGCCCGAAACGCTATGCGTACTAGTGGCTCTAGGTATTGTATGTACTACCTCTATCTTTAAATCAAACATTATGTTTGTATATCAACTATTTATGTACTTTCTTGAATAAAATTTACTTTACTTTACTTTACTAAGATTCAATTTCTTTCTTTATTATGCACCCCATACCCATCCCGTGGGTGGTCTAAAGGATTACAGAGGCACATAATCGGTTCAGGAACTGAACCCTCTAGTTCGTTTAGCTAAGCAAATAACAATGTTTGACGCTAGTTACAAAATTATCAATGTTGCATACACATGTACACACTCTCATACATACATGTACATATATATATATATATACAAGAGTCCACCAAGGTTGTCACCCAAGACGTGGTGTCCTCTCGCGGTGGCGCCACCAACCACTACCCTACTTGTGTTGCTGTAGACTTTATGTAAAGTTTACGTCTGTGTGTGAAAATAACGCCACAGACAGATTCAGTATTGTTCTCCTACTTTACTTCCTAGCACTTATAGCATGAATTTGTATGTTCTCTCTCTCTCTACAGGATAAATTAAAACAAATAGCATATTCATCATTTTCTACAGAACTTTATGGGGCTAACTTTACTATTTACAATGTTGTAATGCCAGCAAGTCACTGACTGATACACAAAGACCAGAAAGCACGAATATAAAGAGCTATGACATGTTTAGAACCGAGAATTATATGTACTATCAGCATAAAATATCCACTAGACCGTGTGACATTGTAATTACCAGAATTAGGCGGTGATATCGATATCTATGGCAGGTGGCTGCAGGTAATGAATCTCCTAATGGTGAACATTCCAATTGTAAACTATGTGAACAAGAGCTGGGACACACTCTCCAACACTATATCTGTGATTGCCTTGTTATAAGTGACTTCAGATCAAATGGTATGAGGTACTTTGAGTTCTGTAATTACTTCATACAGTCAGGAATATTGGAAGATATTATTGTAAAACAGCCCTCGTTTGCAAACGATTATGGATCTAGACCTTAACCTCTTATCTAGTATCTATGACAATCATCACTTTAATGATAAAAATTGCAGGTATTACACAGCACATGATGTAAATAATGTTTTAGCGTGTAATCACAATGTTTCTGTAATTAACTTGAATGTAAGATCTCTAAGCAAACACTTTGATGATGTTAATGCCCTGATTCAAACAGTTGACAACAAATTCTCTTTTATTGTGTTTACTGAAACGTTATTAAAAGAGGACACTACTCAACTCTACAACATACCAAACTACTCAGCCATTCACAACTGTCGTCCTATACAAAGCGGTGGTGGTACTTCTCTTTACTACCACCAAGAACTGACTTGCTTAAAAGTAATTAAATCTAGAGACCCTTATGGAGAGTATATATTTGCCTCTTTCAGAGTCAAGGGTAACGATGCTGTCTTGACTATGGGAGCAGTCTATAGGATTCCTAACACTGATGTGACTGAATTTAACTCTAACCTTAGAAATCTAATACTAGAGAACAGACTGAACAAAAACCACCTAATTATTTCTGGGGACTTTAACGTTGACCTCTGCGAGCCTGATAACCCTCCTGCTGCTAGTTTCCTCAACTGTATGAATTCCTGCTTCCTCATACCCGTAATCACTAGACCTACTAAAATCACTGATAGTACTGCCACGGCTCTTGATCACATCTGGACCAACATAACCTCTCCGCTTACTTCAGGTATAATCACCGATAGCACTACAGACCATTACCCAACATTTCTCCTAACCAACATTAACAAACCACCTCTAGAGACAAAGGAGATAAGCTTTAGGCTGCACAATGAAACTGCTATAGGCAATTTTATAGCTGCTGCTGCTAATATCAACTGGGAATCCGAATTAGGGAACATAGGGGACATCAACCTAGCAGTGCAAACATTTCTTCAAAAAACTCTCAGCCTTTATAACACCCACTGTCCTATGCTAACGAAACAAGTCACAACTAAAAGGCTAAACAATCCCTGGCTTACAAAGGGGATACTTAAATCCATTAATAAAAAACATGACCTTGAGAAGAAGTATAGGTTAGGAATCGTCTCCAAAGAATTTTAAAAGAATTACTCCTCATTGCTATCTAAAATAATTAGAAGTGCCAAAATTAAATACTACGAAAATAAATTTACCCACATAAAGGGCAACATTAAGAAAACATGGAGCACAATTTCACAAATATTGGGATCAAAAAATATTTTAAATAACAAACCAATACTAATGTCAAATAATGATGGTCTGCTTTCAGCCTCTGACACTGTTTTGAGTTCAATAGGTTCTTCTCTTCCATTGGGCCATCCCTTGCAAATGATATTCCATCTTCCAGTACTAATATTCAGGACTATCTTACAGGTAACTATCCACAGTCTCTGTACCTAATGCCTACAAATTCCACTGATGTTACTGATATAATCCTTTCCCTTAAAATCAAGTCTAGTGCCTTTGAGGAGATACCAACTCTTATTTACAAAAAAGCCTCCAGATTTTTAGCTCCCGCCATTGCATTGCTCTTCAACAAGTCACTTGAACTCCAAACCTCTCCAGATATTCTAAAAAATGCGAAAGTAACCCCTGTCCACAAATGTAGTGATCTCACTGATGTTAACAACTTCAGACCTATATCAATTCTGCCAAACTTGTCTAAATTATTTGAAAAACTTATGTACCAGGCAGCTTTACTCTTATCTAGCCAAACTCAATATACTTAGCTCCTGTCAATATGGCTTCAGACCCAAAAAATGCACTAACGATGCACTTATTTGTATGATTAACTTGATACATGCAGCTCTTGATAAAAATGAGTTCCCTTTTGGGTTATTTGTGGACCTGCATAAGGCTTTTGACACTGTCAACCAGCAAAACCTTCTTCTTAAATTACAACATTATACAGTCAGAGGTCACTCCCTGCAGTACCTTAAGTCATACCTTACTGAAAAGCTCCAATATGTTTCTGTGAATAATTCAATTTCTCCCACCCTACCCATCAACATTGGTGTTCCCCAGGGCAGCATACTTAGCCCTCTCCTCTTTCTCATCTACATTAATGACCTTCCAAATGCCTCCCAACATCTCAAACCAATTATATTTGCGGACGACACGACCTTCATTTACTCCAGTATTGACCCCCCTTGCTCTAAATGTCACAGTGAATACTGAGCTAAATAAAGTCCATCACTGGCTAACTGCCAACAAACTCACACTCAATATTGACAAAACTTTCTATATTTTGTTTGGCAATAAATCCGCAAATAAAATTAATCTCAGGATTAACAATACCCTAATTTGTAACAAAGTAGATGGCAAATTCCTTGGCGTTCTCATTGACCGCAAGCTGAATTTCCAGGGACACATTCTAAATATATAAAAAAAAGTTTCAAAAACTGTTGGTATTCTTTCTAAGATCAGATATTATGTATCTCGCCCTGCCCTGGTGACACTCTGTTACTCTCTCATCTATCCATATCTCAACTATGGTATTTGTGATTGGGGTTCTACTACCCAAAATCATTTACGTCCTCTAATTACATAACACAAAGCTGCTATTAGGACAATATCTCACTTTGGCCCCCAGACATCACTCGGTACCCTTACTCAAATCTCTGAATATGTTAGATATTAAGTCCCTGCACATCCTCTCATGTGTATTTTATATATATAAAACGCTGAACTGTAATGTCAATCCTGACCTTAAAAGCTTCCTAGAAGGTTGTAACAGATCCCATGAGCACCACACCAGAAACAAATACCTATTTGATATTCCAAGAGTATGACTTAGTCGAACTAGAAATGCTTTACAAATCAAGGGACCTCGAATATGGAATGACCTTCCCAATTATGTTAAAGACTGTACCTCTCCCAACCAGTTTAAGATAAAAACTAAGTACTACCTAATTAACTCAATGTAACCTCCCTCACCCCCAAAATGTCAACCCATGTCTACTATTTTAAGCAATGCTGTTTGTTTACCAAATAGTATTTTTTGTTTTTTTTCTGTCATGTTCCCCCCCCACCTTTTTTCCATTTTTTTCTTATTTTTTCTCAACACAATTTATACTTTAATCTCAATTAGTATTAAGTTTTAGTCTTAGTGTTTTTCCTGTCCGAAACGCTTTGCGTAATAGTGGCTTTAGGCATTGTATGTACTAGCTCTATCTATAAATCCATCAACTTTTGTATCTTACCTTGTATGTATGTACTTTACCTGAATAAATATTTGTATTTGTTTGTTTGTTGTACTGTACCCAGATTTTGCTAGTGGAAGCTAATAGATCAGCCTTACATTTTGTGTTCTTTCCTGATTTTTAGTCAGAGTTGATTTGTTTTTGTATTGAGGCTGGTATTTTCTCCCCTCATCCCATGTATGACTAACCATACAGTGAGATGGGAATATTAAATGAACTTATAGCTAGTTTTGCGATCTAGATTATATCTTGCAATAACCCTCAAAATATGTTAAAATGTACCTGTGGATAATTCTTAAATTTACTTTAATGTACCTACCATTTTTCTGTCAAATTTCTTATACAATGTATTTTTTTTTACACTTTCTTGCAATGTATTTTTTTTACACTTTCTTGCAATGTATTTTTATACCTTTTTGCAATGTATTTTTATACTTTCATACAATATATTTTTATACTTTCTTACAATGTACCTGTATTGTTTTTTTATTTTGCTAGAAATTACCTTCTTAAAATTATATGTTAGATTAAGGATCTGCCCGAAACGCTATGCGTGCTAGTAGCTTTACAAGAATGTAAAACTTCAAATCTCTGTACTCTAATAAACCCAATGTACCTTCTCTGTATATAAATAAATAAATAAAATAAATCTTCACTGAGTAATCTTTCATATAGAATAGGGAAACAGCACGTTGCTGTGTATACTTTTTTTTTTAGATATATTTAAGAGTTCTTACATTCTTGTACACCCACTAGGACGCGTAGCGTTTCGGGCAAGTCCTTAATTCTATGGTCCCTGGAATATGCCCCCCACGAAGAATCGTTTTTACAAACAAGTACCCATTTTACTGTTGAGTTAAAAATAGGCTACAGTTAAGAATTTGCGCCCAGTAAATCCTCCCAGATACGAACCCAGGACAAAGCGCTCGCGGAACGCCAGGGGCCAGATTCACGAAGGTATTTACGAAGGTTTTTCTTCTTAGCTACGAATGTTTTCCTTCATAGCGCCTTCGTGGCGGCTACGTCGGTATTCAGGTAGCTACACTAAGTGGAAAAACCTTCGTAAGTTTGGTCTGGGATCTAAGTGTGGTTTCGACCACTCGTAGCACATAAACTGGATATAACTCAATTTTTCTCTACTACATAACACTGGGATCGATTTTAAGATTTTGGAACATAAACAAAAGATTATAAAAATTGAATCTCGTGAAGAGGAGTCCTTCGTGTTAGTTATATATGCATTCTCTACTTGAAACTTTGAGTAAATATGTCTTTTATTCTTTGAGTAAAGAAACTTTGAGTAAATATGTCTTCTATTCATACAGCTCTTGATAAAAATGAGTTCCCTGTTGGGTTATTTGTGGACCTGCGTAAAGCTTTTGACACTGTCAACCACCAAAACCTTCTTCTTAAATTACATCATTATGGAGTCAGAGTCAGACTCCCTGCAATACCTCAAATCCTACCTTACTGACAGTCTCCAATATGTTTCTGTGAATAATACAAGTTCTCCCACCCTACTCATCAACATTGGTGTTCCTCAGGGCAGCATACTTGGCCCTCTCCTCTTTCTCATCTACATTAATGACCTTCCAAATGCCTCCCAACACCTCAAACCAATTCTATTTGCTGACGACACAACCTTCATTTACTCCAGTCCTGACCCCCTTGCTCTAAATGCCACAGTAAATACTGAGCTAAATAAAGTCCATCTTTGGCTAACTGCCAACAAACTCACCCTTAACATTGACAAAACTTTCTATATTCTGTTTGGCAATAAATCCTCTAATCAAATAAATCTCAAAATAAACAATACCCAAATTTGTAACAAATTAGATGGCAAATTCCTTGGCATTCTCATTGACCACAAGCTGAATTTCCAGGGACACATTCTAAATATATAAAAAAAAGTTTCAAAAACTGTGGGCATTCTTTCTAAGATCAGATATTATGTACCACGCCCTGCCCTGGTGACTCTCTATTACTCCCTCATCTATCCATATCTCAACTATGGTATTTGTGCTTGGGGTTCTACTACCCAAAATCACTTACGTCCTCTAATTACTCAACACAAAGCTGCTATTAGGACAATATCCAACTCTGGCCCCAGACATCACTCGGTACCCCTACTCAAATCTCTGAATATGTTAGACATTAAGTCACTGCACATTCTCTCATGTGTATTATACATATATAAAACGCTAAACTATAATGCCAATCCTGATCTCAAAAGCTTCATAGAAGGTTGTAACAGAACCCATGAGCACTACACCAGAAATAAATACAGTTTTGATATTCCTAGAGTACGACTTAATCAAACTAGAAATGCTTTACAAATCAAGGGGCCCAGAATGTGGAATGACCTTCCCAACCATGTTAAAGACTGTACCTCTCTCAACCAGTTTAAGTTAAAAACGAAGCTATACGTAATAAATTCCCTGTAACCTACCATACCCTTCCATTGTCAACCAATGTCTGTTTTTTTTTTAAAGAGCGCTGTTTGTCGACATAATTGTATTTGTGCTGCTTTTTCATCTATGTTTTCATTCTACTCATTATGCTCAATTAGTATTAAGCTTGTCATTTAAGTTTATCATGCCCGAAACGCTTTGCGTAATAGTGGCTTTAGGCATTGTTTGTACTAGCTCTACCTATAAGTCAACCAATCTTTGTAAAAATTTATTGTATGTATGTACCTTACCTAAATAAACATTTTATTTTTTTTTTTATTTTATTATTATTTATTTTTTAATCAGTAAGTATTAAAAGAAGGCACCAAGCTGGGAAGGCTATGTAGCACCATTGTGTGTAAAAATAAACCAAATTTTTTTTAACAAATAATGCACCTGTATGGGAAAACAAATCCTGTCAGCTGTAAAAATATTGATGCAGTTATTTAAATAAAAATATAATGAAAGAAATATTACTTGTTTATTTTTATCCTATCTTTTTGTACTGTACAGTATATCCAAGGAAGTGAAAAATTGAGACATAATGCACAATTTAATGAATGATTACCATGGATTAGCAGTTCAAAAGAAATATGACTATTACATATCAACATGAGATCTTAATGATCCATGGTCAACATGATTTAATAAGGATAATACAGTACTGTATTTGTAATAATACAAACTATAATTTAAAATCTTTATTACTGTTTTTTTTTATTAAGAAGATTAGGTATACACAGCAATGTGCTGCTACCCTATTCTATATGGAATATTACACAGTGTAGATAAAAAACTAGCTATAAGTTTATCTAATACTCCCATCTCACAGGATGGTTAGAAATACATGGAATCAATTTAGAAAATACCAGCCTCAATACAAAAAACAATCAACTCTGACTAAACAATTCTTCGCGATTTTCACACGAGGTAAGCACTAAATCATGGAAACATTATATTATAATTACTTTTACCAGTTTCTACAAGACTCCTCTCAAACAATGTATTTTTTAACATGTTTAGGTATACACAGCAATGTGCTGCTTCCCTATTCTGTATAAAGGACCACACAGTGTAGATAAAAAAACAGCTACAAGCTCATCCAACATCCTCACCTCACAGGATGGCCAGTCATACATATATTCAGGAGAGAACAAAATACTTAATGCTGATTTATTAGCCTCCACTGGCAAAATCTGGGTGCAGCACAAGAATATCTTCCAATATTCCTGAGTGTATGAAGTAATTACAGAGCTCAAAGTACCTCATACCATTTGGTATGAAGTCACTGATAACAGGGCAATCACAGATATAGTGTTGGAGAGTATGTTCTCTCAAGTAGGACTGAAAACAAATGTTTTGTCCACCAAGAGGGCTATAAATCCATGGAACCGCCTACCCGCTGAAGCCGTAAATGCCAAATTCCAGCTAAAAAATATCATTAAGACAATTGGCGGGCCCTTTAACAAGCCGCCCACTTTCTGTCCTCGTCGAGGCCACTAGATAGTTAATGGCCCTTGGGTAAATTCAGTAAATATATACAATAATTGTCAGCGCATCTTCCGAGCAACAAGGACAGCTACACAGTATCTCCTAGAATTACGTAGGTAAACAACAAATGTAACATATTTGTTTACTACAATGTCGGTGCTGGCCGTAGAAGTTGAAAAAACATTGTTTTACTTCGAAATATACTAATTTTATAAGCAAATTCGACGTAAATAGGAGGCAGTAGAGCTCCGATAAGCCAGCGCTAAATCTTCAATATGAAGAATGTTGCTGCTCTCTGATTGGCCAAACGAAACACAGTAGTGACCTCTATCGGCACGCAGGTGAACCAACAAATTTCTTCCTAAGTGGACGTACGTGAATTGCACCTAAGCATCTTCTTAGGACACACTTAGGAACCTTCGTAGCAAACCCACTTACGAAGAAATACACAGAGCTTCCTGAATCTAGGTCCAGGTGAGCGTCTTACCACTACACCACGGAGACTGGTGAAGTCACTGGAACTGGTGACTACCTAAGTCTGTTAAATAAAAACAATAAAAAAATGCAAGCAATTAAATATCGACATTGTAACAAAGTGAGAGTAAAGTTACTCATCATAAATAACTGTAGAAAATGATGAATAATTGTTTTCAAATTCAAATTTTAATTCATGTAGAAGTACATACATAGATGAAGAGTTACAAACATAATGTTGGATTTATAGATAGAGCTAGTACATATGACCACTGCACGATCAAGCGGTGGAATTTCGAGGAGGGGGAATAACATAAGAGCAGCGTCATGCGGCGGGCGCTGTGCGCGCAGCAAAGCGGGGTATATTTAGGCGCGCGCGGTAGAGGTCATGGTCACGGGAGACATCTCCCGTCACGCAGGGTGCAGTCGCACTTCTACAGATCTAAAGTATCATCTATTGATACTGGTAATGGCTCAAAAGGGCCACCACTTACGGGCTGTTCATGCCCGTGCCACCTTTTGGGTGGCTTAATCTTCATCAATCAATCAATCAGGTCATGGTGGGCACCGTTCCTGTGCCAGGTGAGTCCACTACGGGCTCACCATAGCCCATTCTACTGGCCCCATTCCTATACCAGGTAAGTAACGGGCTCACCATAGCCCGTGCTACTTGGAGCTTGTTCCGAGTAGCTGAATTTATAACAACAACAACAGTTCATGGTGAGGTCACGAAATCTCTGTAGGGTGCAGTCGCACCTCCACAGATCTCCAGTATCAGCTATTGATACTGGTAATCAATAGCTGATACAAACTTACGGGCTATTCATGTCCGTGCCACCTTTTGGGTGACTTAATCATCATCATCATCATATTGAATAGCAAGAAAGGTCACGACCTCTCCGTAGTCTCCGACTTCTCTGTCTCTCTCTCTCTCTCTCACTCCTCTTTTTCCTCTCTCTCCTTTCTCTCTCTCCTCTCTCTCCCTCCTCTCCCCTCTCTCCTTTCTCTCTCTCTCTCAGACAGAACACGAAACAATGGGTATAATGTTTTGTAGGCCCTTTGCAGTTACTTCCACTCTTCCCTTTAGTGAAACGCAGCACGGAACTCTGCTCAAATGCCTCCTTCAGCTGAAGGAGGCATTTGAGGAGGCGTTTCACTTACGAGATGGAAAAGGATGGGAAGCTGCCCTTTCTAGATGTAACAGTCATGGAAAAGGGCGAAGGTTTCCACACTGCAGTCTACACTAAGGAAACGAACATAGGAATGTGCCTAAATGCCAACAGCGACTGCCCAGACAGGTACAAGAGGAGTGTTGTTAACGCATATGTCGACCGTGCTCTCAGCCACAGCTCAGAATGGAAGCAAGTCGATGAAGAACTCTGTAGGGTAAGGCAGGTCCTAGTCAATAACGGCTTCTCCAATGGTTTCGTCGAAGACATCATAAGAAGGAAAGTGAAAAGCCATGCAACCTCTGAAGAGACAACTAACACAACACCTATACCCCCTATTAGACTATTTTACAGGAACTTCTTTTCCACAGCTCATAAAACGGAGGAAAGGGTCCTGAAAGATATTGTTAATAGAAACGTTATCCCTACAGACAAAAATCAGAGGATACAACTGACGATTTACTATAAAACCAGAAAAACGGCCAGCCTACTCATGAGAAACTCTCCAGACACAAAACAGAACGCTTTAAAAGAGACTAACGTCGTCTATGCCTTCAAATGCCCTCTTGGGGACTGTAAGCTCCAAAAAACCCAGTATATAGGCAAGACAACAACATCTCTTTCTAGGCGTTTAACGATGCATAAGCAACAGGGCTCCATTAAGGAACATATAATCTCTTCCCACAACCAAACCATCGCCAGAGAAATCCTAGTAAACAACACAGAAATCATCGATAGATACAGCGATAGCAGGCGGCTTGACGTTTGCGAGGCACTACACATCAAGAAGTCAACACCAGCAATCAACAGCCAATTATTGCACAACTATATTCTACCCACTTCAAGACTCCGCTCCAATATAGAAGCATCAAGAAATATGGACCAATAGGCTTTCTACAAACACTTCTATTCAATACCCATTGTTTCAGGTTCTGTCTTGTGTTGATGAAATTAATACCCTATTAATGCCCTCTTGTTCTGTCTTGTGTTGATGAAATTAATACCCTATTAATATATATATATACATACATACAAGAGAAACAACCATCGCACAGGTTGGCTGCTCTGATGTTAACACATGAACACACAGATCCGTCACAGAGGCAGGTGGTGGTGGATCGATCAGTGTCAACGGCCCGACGGTACTCCTGCAACTAGCAGTTCAACACTCATCAACAACATAATGAAGTATAACATATAAGAGTAGTATAAAATAATAATACACATGTACATAATGAAATTTAAATATAAATGCCTAAATGTAAACACTGCAGCAATGTAATATTGTAATTATGATGAATTAACAATAATAGGAATATATCAGCATAACTAATCATAAAAATGTAACCCGCTTATAATATATAAAGTCTACTACAAGTAGACTGTCAAAATTCAAATAGAGCTCATCAAGGAGCAATGGCAAATGGCAGGGGTATAATCTACACTAATTATAAACTTATTGATTTTTTGAAACAAAAAAGAGGCTTTTATGTAAACATATTCTAAAGTTTAAAATCCAATACGAAATTAATAAAAATATTTATTTTAATTATATATTGTCTTTAAGAAATTATAATTACTTCAAATATTTATGATTGTGTAGACAAGTTGTATATGATTATATCAGTGAGATATATAATTATTTATAAGCTCATTACTACCCGTCATTTATAGTTTATTTGAAGAATTACAGTGCCTAACTAAAATATTTTACACTTTAATGACGTTGGAGTAACTTTGATCCAATAGATAATCAACGTTAGTTACGGTGATACAATATTGGATAAACGTTAGTGACTGTGATCCATAAGAGACTTCAGCACCAACATACTACACATAACCAAGAAAGTCTCAAAAACGGTTGGAATACTTTTTAAAATCTTATCAAAAACATTAATATCTTGAATCTTATCATAAACAATCTTATGAATTTATGAATCTTATGAATTTATGAATCGTATGAGTTTATGAATCATATGAATTTATGAATCTTATGAATTTTATGAATTTATGAATCTTATCATAAACAACAATCTCAACAAAAATCACAACATTCTAGGCGTTTTAGTTTAGTTAATTTATTATGCACCCCATACCCATCTCATGGGCGGTAGTGAAAAGGGTTATAGAGGCACATAATGGGCTCAGAGACTGAACCCCACAATTCATTTAGCTAAGCAGGAGCCGGTCGGCCGAGAGGACAGCACGCGGGATTTGTGATCCTGTGGTCCTGGCCGGCGAGAAACAATGGGCAGAGTTTCTTTCACCCTATGCTCCTGTTACCTAGCAGTAAAATAGGTACCTGGGTGTTAGTCAGCTGTCACGGGCTGCTTCCTGGGGGTGGAGGCCTGGTCGAGGACCGGGCCGCGGGGACACTTAAAAAGCCCCGAAATCATCTCAAGATAAGCAAGTTACAATCTTGATGAGCTAGTTACAAAATTCAATATAAGTCGTTACATCATCAATGACTTCGAGATCGACCACAAGTTCAGTTTCTAAATTAAGCAACTGACATATGTGGAGGACTTCAACATTGACCTAGGTCAGCAAAAAGCCCCCAAGTCGACTATTTCCTAAACAGCATGAACTTCTGTATGTTAATCCCCACAATCACCAGGCCCACCCGAATCACTCAAACATCTGCTACTACCTTGGATCATTTATGGACTAACATAACAGCTCCTCTTGCATCTGGTATAATCACTGACTGAACAATTGACCACTATCTTACCGTCCTCGTAGCGAACATGGACATAGCACCACCAGCTAACAAGACACTTACCTTTGGATTACACAAAGTGTAATCTGTAAGTGTAAGTAATCTGTGTAATCTGTAAGTGTAATCTGTAATCTGTAAGTAATTACACAAAGTGTAATTACTCAAAGTGACTTCCTTCAAAAGCTGGAAAAAACAAATAAATCTCCTTCAGATGCACCAGGCGGCTTCCGAAGACGACTTAGAGCAGCAACAACTTTATGACTCCCTGATAATTAGCTCTGCTGATCTACCTGATGAACAACAAGATGAGAATTGTTGTAACGCAGCCCACGCCCTAATTAATTCAAAGATCAAAGTCAACGTTGATATCAAATCAGCTGTCAGGATAGATAAAAACAGTTCCCATAGCAGTAGGAGAAATAGACACTGCTGCTCAAGCTAGCGGTGATGTTTCTGTGGGGAAGAAAGCGTATTACCATAAGTTTGTGTCTAACTGACTAAAGTTGTGCGCGCATCAAGCGGGGTACTTAAAGTGCGTCCGGTGACTCAGCGACCTCTTGACCGCCTCCTCCCCAGACGACACACTACATGACCTCTTGACCGCCTCCTCCCCAGACGACACACTACAAAACGCTCCACCGCCATCCTGCTACACGTGAACCACGACGTCCAGTACCCCAGAAGCCTTCCACCGTCGCCTACAAGGGTGGCCCTCACGGGACTCCTGTTTGAGTGAAGTCGTTGTTAGCCCATGGCGTTTCAGAGCAGCCTGCCCATCGCAATTACCCTAAGGTACAGTCCTGCCCGTGTTTCCCCACCACGATCAGCGTGGGGGGCGCCCTTGTTACTTAGGGACGTCCCCAGTGATCGGCTTGTGCCCAGCGCCGTGCTCCTTGTCGTGCGTGTTGGGACGCAGTAGCTAGCTGCCTCTCGGGTTTACTTGCCCTCTCTAGGGAGCTAGCCGTGCGGGCTGTCCCTTCACGTCTCCGCGCCGTGCCCGGGCATGCGTGTCATGCCGCCCTCGCCCTAGTGGGCGCCTGGGCCACGTGGCGTGCACATGCGGGCTCCTCTATGCACGTGGGCCGGGGTCGCCCACGCCTGGTGGCGTGGCTCATGTGGTCAGCCCTACTGGGTTCCTTGCCCTAGGGGGCGCCCCTAGGGGCCCGGAGGTGCACGGGCCCCTGGTGCCCGTTCCCGGGGTACGGCGTGGGCCATGTAGCCAGGCTCCTTACGGCTTTCTTCCCTCTGGGGGCTGCCCTGGGGGCCCTGGCTCGCCTCGCGCCCGGGCTGAGGGCCGCGTGGTGTGAGCGTGAGTTTCGTGCCATACACGTGTGGGTCTCCCTGCCGCGCGAGGGCGGGCGTCGCCACATCTGGTGGTGTCGCCCGGGTGGCCAGGCTAGGCGTGGTCCCAGGGGCTACTGCTTTGCCCGTGGCCCTAGTGGGCGCCTGGGCCACGAGGCGTGCACGCCCGGGGGGCTGGCGGCGTCCATGGGGCCAGTCCTCCTGGTTTACTTGCCCTACGGGCGTCCCTCGGGGCCTGGAGGTGAGCACAGCGTGTCCGGCGTGGCCTAGTGTCCGCGCCCGGGGACCGACGTGGTCGGCTCCTTTCGGCTCGCACGCCTCTGGGGGCTGCCCTTGGGGCCTTGCCTCGCCTCTCACCTGGACTGTACCTTTGCCTTTCACGTTACCTCTGCACACCAGCTCCTGCCCACCCTTACTGCTCGAATACTTCCAGATCCACGATAGAACGAGGACGAGGAAAACCTGTGATGATCGAGGAACACGCGGTGGGGCCCGAAAGGCGGACCACGGCTCTCATGCCCACCGTGCGAGGTATCCTGGGAGGCGACCTACACGCGTCTAAGCTGACACCTCCACTCCACACCCGCGGGGCTCACCACAGCCACAATGACCGACACGGGGTCGACCCTGGGGAGTCGGCCTCGGTGTGGACAGAGTTCACATTCCCACACCCGCCCTGGGGCCAGCCTTCCAGGACTTGTCTCTGTGAGGGCGGGCTACTACGACGAAGATATACACGGGATCGACCAGTCATTTGCCATGGTGGAAAGCGCTCCCTGCATTGAGTACAATCCCGGCAGTATGTACTCCTCCCAGGGCACAGTCGGTGGGCCATCCCGCCTCTCTGCTCCACGGCTCATCAAGATGGCGCTCCGTCGGCCCACCAAGCGAGCTGCGTCAGTTAGCAGCATCTGCCTAGTAGACCCGGAATGGTACCTTTTTCAGTCAGGAAAACCTGATTGTTTTTTAATGGCCTCTCCGGGCATACGGGCACGCTAACGGCCGCGGTAGCAAGAAGTCATGTTCCTACTTATAGCAGCCAGCTTCCGCTTGCCCTTCGGGGGATGGGGGTTCCGCGCCGCTGGTCCTCACGGGATTGGGGGTGTTCCGACGGAACCCCCAAAATGATAAGCCAAGAATACCAAGAATTGGAATTACCCATTAATATTATTTCTGTATAATAATTTACGGTTATTCACTAATCATAATTAGTCACCATAATTAATTATCCACTTTAATTATCTATTTATTCGTTATAATTAGCTTATGCTTCTTCATTTAAGGATTATCAATTATAATCATTTATGATTATTATTAATTAATTATTTTATGTAATAATTAATTATTATTATTGTTATAAAAATAAAATAAGTCCCCCCACTCGGTGAGCGTTTTCTTCCAACCGCAGAAAATAGACACTGCTGCTCAAGCTAGCAGTGATGTTTCTGTGGGGAAGAAAGCGTATTACCATAAGTTTGTCTAACCGACTAAAGTTGCGCGCGCATCAAGTGGGGTACTTAAAGCGCGCCTGGGGACTCGACGACCTCTTGACTGTCTCCTCCCCAGATGACACACTACAAAATGCCCACCCTCCTCCCGGGATCCCCTGAATCCCCTGGTTTACTTTCCAAGGGAAGACGCTAAAGCAGTTTGCTGGGGACACTTGTCCCAATTTGCAACGAATTTGTGTTACCTTTGGGGGTGCTCCGACGGAACCCCCAAAGTGATAAGCCAAGAATACCAAGAATTGGAATTACCCATTAATATTATTTCTGTATAATAATTTATGGTTATTCACTAATCATTATTAGTCACCATAATTAATTATCCACTTTAATTATCTATTTATTCGTTATAATTAGCTTATGCTTCTTCATTTAAGGATTATCAATTATAATCATTTATGATTATTATTAATTAATTACTTCATGTAATAAATAATTATTATTATTATTATTATTATTATAAAAATAAAATAAGTCCCCTCTCTACCACCAACTCGGTCAAATGCTAGAGAGGACGCAAACACAGTGGCCTCCTTACCAGAGCCTCAGATATTAACACCAAGTAAGGCATCCAGCACTTCCACTAACACAAAAACATCATTTATATTTGCCAACATCCAGGGTATAAAAACACGCAAATCCAACAAAGTTCACTTTATAGATGGTCTCCTTCATGAGGCAAATGCAGTGGTTGCAGCCCTAACGGAAACTCACACAAAGGACTACCTTGATGGTGAAATATGGATCTCGGAGTACAATCTTTTCAGATGTGATAGGAAACACCGGCTTCAGGGTGGGGTCAGCCTCTACATCAAAGACACACTCATCTGTACTGAGCTGCTAAACACCTCAAATGATATGGTGGAAGTGCTAATAATCAAAATAGAGATTTTAAATGTAGTTATTGTCCTTGTATTTAAGTCACCGGAGGCAAACCCTCAGCAGTTTAAAGACCAACTAATGAAAATAGAACACTGCTTGGAAAACCTCGCAAATCCAGCTCCGAACATCATCCTGCTTGGGGACTTCAACCTACGGCACCTGAAATGGAAGCACTTGGCTAATACAGTAATATCAGAAAGAATACCAGGAAGTAGCCTAAATGAACAGGCACATGCAAATGACCTGCTACGGATGTGCGACAGGTTTGCCTTAAACCAGCAAATAGTAGAACCAACTAGGAAGGAGAACACGCTGGACCTCATTTTCACTAATAATGATGAGTTGATCGGGAACATAATGATTACAAATACCTGTTACTCAGATCACAACTTAATTGAAGTTCTGACAACCATGGGGAATGGACCTTCAAAACCAGTCCAGATTCCCGGTGGAGGAGATTTCAGCAAATTCAACTTCAATAATAAACAGATAAACTGGGAGCAAATAAACCAGGACTTCACAGAAATAAACTGGGAAGAACAGCTAGAAAATGCAAACCTGAACCAGTGCCTGGAAAAAATAAGCTCAGTAGCACTAGAAATATGTTCAAACCGCATACCCCTAAGAAAAAAGAGAAAGAGATGCAGATTGGAACGGGAACGTCGTTCCCTATATAGGTGAAGAAAACGAATCGCGGAACAACTTGAGAGTCGCACCCTATCTCAAGAACGGCGAAGAAGGTTAATTAGGTAGAGATATAGAAACAATTGAACTCAAGCTACAAGAATCATACAAAACCCAGGAGAGGCAAAGAGAGCAAAAGGCCATCAGTGAAATAGAGAGAAATCCGAAATATTTTTTCTCCTATGCAAAATCAAGATCAAAAACCACATCTAGTATCGGGCCCCTGCGAAAGGGAGATGGAACTTTCACCGATGACAACAAAGAAATGAGCGAGTTACTGAGGAAGCAGTACGACTCTGTTTTCAGCGAGCCATTAAATGCACTAAAGATTGATAACTCAAATGAATTTTTCATGGATATGATACCAACATCAAATCATATATCAGACGTCGCCCTATCCCCACTAGATTTTGAAGAAGCCATAAACAGTATGCCTATGCACTCTGCACCAGGCCCGGATTCTTGGAACTCCATATTCATCAAGAACTGTAAAAAAACACTATCGCAGGCCCTTCACATTCTGTGGAGACAAAGCCTAGATACTGGCGTTATCCCTGACATACTAAAAACAGCAGAGATAGCACCACTCCATAAAGCAGGAAATAAGGCAGAGGCAAAAAATTACAGACCGATAGCACTAACATCGCACATCATAAAAATTTTTGAGAGAGTGCTAAGAAGTAAGATCACAAAATACATGGAATCACAGCATCTCCATAACCCCGGACAACATGGTTTCAGAACAGGGCGCTCTTGCCTGTCGCAGTTGCTGGACCACTATGATATGGCATTAGATGCTATGGAAGACAAACAAAATGCTGATGTAATTTACACAGATTTCGCAAAAGCCTTTGATAAATGTGACCATGGTGTTATTGCACATAAAATGCGTTCAAAAGAAATTACTGGGAAAATAGGCAGATGGATCTACAATTTCCTGACTAACAGAACCCAATGTGTAATAGTCAACAAAATAAAATCCAGCCCATCAACCGTGAAGAGCTCAGTCCCCCAGGGTACTGTGCTTGCTCCAGTACTTTTTCTCATCCTCATATCGGACATCGACCAGAACACAACCTATAGCACTGTATCATCCTTTGCAGATGACACTAGGATTTTCATGAGAGTTGGCAACATAGAGGACACGGCAAACCTCCAGTCAGATGTAGATCAGGTCTTTCTATGGGCTACAGAAAATAATATGGTGTTTAACGAGGATAAGTTCCAGCTCATGCGCTATGGAAAAATTGAAAATATAAAAACAGAAACCACGTACAAAACTCAGGCAAATCATAACATAGAACGAAAAGGCAATGTAAAGGATCTGGGTGTACTCATGTCGGAAGACCTTACCTTTAAAGAACACAATAAAGTAGCCGTCACAACTGCAAGAAAAATGGCAGGTTGGATAACAAGAACTTTTCACACTAGAGATGCTATACCGATGATGATACTTTTCAAAACGCTTTTGCTCTCTAGAGTGGAGTACTGCTGCACAATGACAGCCCCTTTCAAAGCTGGAGAAATTGCTGACCTGGAGAGCGTGCAGAGATCCTTTACTGCTAGAATCCACTCAGTAAAACATCTAAATTACTGTGACCGACTAAAGAGCCTAAATCTGTACTCCCTTGAGCGCAGGCGGGAGAGATACATAATAATTTACACGTGGAAAATAATTGAGGGGCTGGTCCCAAACCTGCACACAGAAATAACATCACATGAGACCAGAAGACATGGCAGGATGTGCAGAATACCCCCGTTGAAAAGCAGAGGTGCAACAGGTACTCTGAGAGAGATCTCTATCAACATCAGAGGCCCGAGACTGTTCAACACGCTTCCACTATACATAAGGGGCATAACTGGCCGACCCCTCACAGTGTTCAAGAGAGAACTGGATAAGCACCTCCAAAGGATACCTGATCAACCAAGCTGTGACTCATACGTCAGGCTGCGAGCAGCCGCGTCCAACAGCCTGGTTGATCAGTCCAGCAACCAGGAGGCCTGGTCGACGCCCGGGCCGCGGGGACACTAAGCCCCGGAAGCACCTCAAGGTAACCCCCACTCGGTGAGCGTTTTCTTCCAACCGCAGAAATGTTCATTAAACTTGCAAATCCCGCTGTTAAGTTTGACCTCGTACAATCAGCTGCTAAGCAAAAAACCAACCTCTATATAAGTGAGTGCCTTACAAAGCAGCGTGGATCACTCCTCGTTAGGCTGCGAAAAATTTGCAAACAAAAAAACCCAGGTGTTATCAAGCAGTGCTACACTAGGAATGGAACGATCATTGTAAACAAGGAAAGTGCAGGAAAAAGATATGAAATAAAGTGTGACTAACAACTACTGGCCTTCTTTAATGATTGTGGTATATCTGAAAACCAGAATCTGCCCAATGCCAATACTGAAAATAACTCACGAGTGTCAGAGCCTAACCTAATTTAATTTAACCTTGTCCAAGGCGCTGTCTCTGCCTTACCGTTCTCTCATCCATAAAAGTTCCTAAGTAATCAGTCAAGTCTCCATGCACTTATGTAAGCATCTACCTCAGAATCATTGAAAAATTTTACTCATAAATATAAACTTACCCAGTTATTTTTAAATTTTAAAATTAATTGTAATTTGAGTTATATGTCATTTATTGAAATTAATTATTGAGCTCATTTTGTTTTCTTAATGTTCATACTAATTATAGGTTCAAAACTAAGCTATATCAAATTAATTATCTTTAAGATTATTTTACTTTACGATTATTATTTATCTCATTATTTTTGTTATATATTATCTTGTCAGTCTCTACTGATTTTTTGTTTTCTCTCATATCTAGCCAAAACTCATATCTCATATCTAGCCAAACTCAATATACTTAACTCTTGCCAATATGGTGTCAGACCCAATAAAAGCACTAACGATGCACATATTAGTATGATTAACTTGATACAGCAACCCGCGCTCACACAAGACAGCACATATATGACTTAATGCTTAAAGTCAATATGTTTAATAAGAATTAGTACATATATGGTATATTCCAAGTTACATTTTTTTTCAAACCCAAACTCTTCCTCACGTACCAATTTACGTCTCACAGTACCCGTCCATCAACGTAGATAGCAGAATAATCGTGATGGGTTCAATTATAATGAAAACTGTAGTTTTCAGGTCCCACATGGGTTGTGAAATTTACCTACTGTTGTCCATACTCTTAGAATATTATAGATCAGCTACATCCTATTGAAGGTTCGTAGTTTTGTTTTGAGAAATATTAGTTGTTCTTAGAAAATTATACTAAGCACTATAAATTATTACATAAAATATTAGTACTTCAATCAACTTTATATACACTCGTTTGTGCTTTTAAAATCTTTAAAGAATGTATTGTAGGAACGTCAACAGAAAACGATGTTACGTTGGAATGTCTATGGGGTAAACTACTGCAAACAGGATGGTATAGCGTCTATTACCTACTGTAGGATGGGTACATCCCCTTACCCTACCTGTTAGGAGGGTAAGGGGTCCATACCACTTGTAGGATGGGTCTGGGCCCAACAACTGCCCATGAGGTAGGTATGGGGTCCACTACCGCCTACTGGATGGGTATAAGCTCCTTGATTCTGTCATCATCTCATCACATGATTTTCCCCATGAAACTGACAGAGAAGACTGTACTGCCATCGTGATCCAGGAATTGCGTACTAAGTTGAATTATTCAATCGAAGCAAGAGACATTAAGTCAGCTTATAGAGTGGGTACGAAATCATCTGGTACAAATAACAGAAAGATACGTGTGAAATTAGATAGCGGCTCCCGCAAGTCAGACCTTATCACGGCTGCAGTCGCTAGGAAATCCAATGTTTGTGTGAACGAATGTCTTACCAGATTCAGACAAAATCTCTTATTTAAACTACGTGGAATCTGCAAAAGATCCACTGGTATTAAACATTGTTTTGTGCGCGATGGTAAAATAATAGCTAGGAAGACTGACTCTGGAAAAACCATAACCACTGAAGCACACCTCACTTCTTTCCTGGATGACTGTGGGATATCAGCTGAATAACCTGAACATAATTTGTAGTCTCACATACAACCAAAGTGTACTTAAGCTCTGCCTTTCCTTTCCAAAGGTTTTTATTTTTATTTTTTTGTTTGTCATCTTTGCCTGTTTTTTACTCTTAATTATTTGGTCTTAGTAAATCCCCTTGTCACTAAAGCTAGGGCTTTTTATTACCCTGTTACTTAAAGTAACTTGGTATTTGTTTCTTGTAATCATTTATTGGAATTAATTAATAGTATTATTGTTTATAAAAGCATCTACCTCAGTATCATAGTAAAATCTTCCACATGAATATACTCTCACCCTGTTTATTTTTACACTTAGATTTATATTAGAGTAAATTTCAAGATTTAATTAGATTTACATGTCATCTTTTTTTCTTTTTTTTTTCTCTCGGAATTATCTATTTGAGCTCACTTTGTTTTCTTAGGTTCATACCAATTATAGGATTTTAATTAACCATTACTAAGCTAATTATCTTCAAGATCATTTTACTTTATGATTATTATTTTTCTTATTGTTTTTTATTTTACATTTATATTGTCAGTCTCTACTGATTTTTTGTTTTTTATTTCATGTAACTTCTGTGTCCTTCCTGGCTATCTATTGTATCTTTATTTTACTTCTAAATTGTTACTATTTTATTGTATTTGCTTTTATTCTTGTGTTTTGCTTTACCGTGTATCTTGTATCGTGATCCCTCTGCATCTCTATGCACACTGATATTGATCCTGATCAAAATCTTCTGTCTCATATCTATACCAACCAGCACATTGATCATCATTATTGCAAGTATTTCACAGCACACCAGGCTAAAAACAAACTCCAAAATAGCACCTGTCTATCAGTTTATAACCAAAATGTTAGATCACTTGGTAAACATTTTGACGATTTAAATGCACTACTCACAGCACTAGGTACTAACTTATCGTTCATTATTTTAACAGAAACTTGGCTAAATAAAGACTATACCCAACTCTACAACTTAGCTGGTTATAAAGCCATTCATAACTGTAGGCCTAATAAAAAAGGTGGTGGCACAGCTATATATTACCGAGATACATTTATCTGCAACAGTGTTATTAGTGACAGAGATGACTACTGTGAATATACTTTTGCTCAGTTTACAATTAAATCCCTTAAATCCTCTTTGACTATTGGATCCATCTATAGATTTCCCAATACTAACATAGCTTCTTTCTCAGACAACCTAAGGAATCTTATTATAAACAACAATCTCAACAAAAACCACATCATTCTGGGAGGAGATTTTAATATTGACCTGGTCAACAAAATTGCTCTCAAGTTGACTATTTCCTTAACAGCATGAACTCCTGTATGCTAATCCCCACAATCACCAAACCTACCCGAGTCACTCAAACATCAGCCACTACCTTGGACCACATATGGACAAACATAACTGCTCCCCTTGTATCTGGTATAATCTACGACAGAACAACTGACCACTATCCTACCTTTCTCATAGCGAACATGGACATAACACCACCAAAAAGCAAGAAACTTTCATTTAGGCTACACAGTGAATCAGCTTTAGGCAATCTTACAAATGCACTTCACAATATTAACTGGGATTCTGAATTCAATAATACCCAGGATATAAATTCATTAGCTAACCTCTTCCTCTCCAAAACTCTAAGTCTCTACAACCTTCATTGTCCCCTTCTTACCAAGCAAGTAACTGACAAAAGATTAAACAATCCATGGCTCACAAGTGGCATTCTCAACTCAATCAGCAAGAAACATGAATATGAAAAGAAACTTAGGATTGGCCTAGTTTCAAAGGAAGTAGCTAAAAGGTACTCATCAATGCTTACCAGTATCATAAGAAAGGCAAAACTTGCATATTATGTGAATAGATTCAATGAAGCAAAAGGCAACATGAAAAGCACTTGGAAAAAATCTCTAGTATCCTAGGAACTAAACAACGCTCACATAACCAAATAAAACTCTACAAGGATGGGGATATACCATCAACTGATTTAGAAATGGCAAATGAATTTAATAGTTTCTTTTCATCGGTTGGTGCTAATCTTGCCAGTAAAATCCCACAGACTCAGACACATATTAACACATATCTCTCAGGCAGCTATCCAAACTCTCTTCTCCTTTCACCAATCAGCCCGGCAGATGTTGTGTCCATCATACACTCTCTAAAAACCAAGGCAGGGAACACCAGTGAAATTCCGTCCATTCTGTACAAGAGAGCCTCCCATGCCCTTGCCCCACCCATAGCACTACTGTTCAACAAATCTATAGAGTGTCACACCTTCCCTCATATCCTCAAAAAAGCAAGAGTAACGCCAGTCCATAAAGGAGGCAATCCGGCGGACATAAACAATTATAGACCAATATCAAATCTACCCATTCTATCAAAAATATTTGAAAAAATTATTTACAAACAGCTCTATTCCTACCTCGTAAAATTCGACATACTCAGCCGCTGCCAGTTTGGCTTCCGGTCCCAAAAGAGCACCAACGATGCAATCATTAGTCTCCTTGACGTTATCTACTCAGCCCTTGACAAAAATGAGTTTCCGATTGGACTCTTCATTGACCTAAGAAAAGCCTTTGATACTGTTAATCACAACTACCTCTTACTTAAACTCCAGCATTATGGAATCCGAGGCCTTGCCCTTGACTACATCCGATCCTATCTTAGTGACAGACACCAAGATGTAACAATGATACAACTTCTTCCACTCTACCAATTACCGTTGGAGTGCCACAGGGCAGCATCTTAGGACCTCTTCTATTTCTTATATATATAAACGATCTGCCTAATGTCTCTAATATTCTCAAGCCTATATTGTTTGCTGATGATACTACCCATATCTATTCAGACCTCAACCCACATACACTAAATAATGTTGTGAATAATGAATTAAAAAAAGTCCACTTATGGATGTCAACGAACAAACTAACATTAAACATCGAAAAGACTTACTGCATCTTATTTGGAAGCAAATCATCAAATGCAATTCAGCTACAGATAGACAACATTAACATCAGTAATAAAAATGATGGAAAGTTTCTTGGCCTATTCCTAGACAAGAGACTCAACTTCAGCACCCACATTCAACACATAATCAAGAAAGTCTCTAAGACAGTTGGTATACTCTCCAAAATCAGATATTATGTTCCTAACTCTGCTCTCCTCTCACTATATTATGCACTAATCTATCCCTATCTTAATTATGGTATCTGTGCATGGGGGTCTACCACTGCAAACCACCTTAAACCCATCATCACGCAGCAAAAATCTGCTATCAGAATAATAACTAACTCTTCTTTCAGACAACACTCAGCTCCCTTGTTTAAATCCCTAAACTTGCTAAATATTATCTCCCTCCGCACATTCTCTTGTGTCAACTACATTTACAAAACCCTGTTCTTAAATGCAAACCATGCTCTGAAACTCTCCCTGGACAGATGTAATAGGACCCATTATCACCACACCAGAAATAAATATCTTTGATATCCCCAGGGTCAAACTTAATCTGTGTAAACACTCTATGCAAATTAAGGGACCTAGTCTATGGAACTCACTCCCTAGTGAATTGAAAAACTGTAAAACTTTTGCCTTATTTAAAAGCAAAACCAAAAAGTACCTAATTTCATCTTCTTAGTTTCCCACACTGAGCTTTAAATTTGCTCTGTACCTAGTGTTACCCAATCTCCTAATTTTTATGTAGTATCAAACAACCTTATCATTGTTTTCATTGCTGTCTTCTTTTATGTCCTAGCCATATGCTGTATTGTGACTACCAATTTTTGTTAACTACCATTCAAGCTGTCATTGCAATCAATCTTAGCTACCTATGTGCTTTAATATACTGTACTGTAACGGTTCTATTGTTACGTAAAGTATGGTGACAAATAAACACAGACACTAAGATACTATATATATATTTGGTCGAATATACAGAAGTACACAGGTGATACGTTGGTGTGAGTTGAGCGCACTGAGCGTCGGTACAGTATCTCGCAAGTGTCTGACCACACTTGAAAGTAGACTAGCCAATGTTCGCTACACCGCTGCTTATATGCTCGGGCAACACCTCACCGTGTTGCCCAGGCAACGCCTCACCTCATTCATCTCCAAAGGTTGACAGGAATATTAACAATGCATTTGGAGCGAGTATATTATTGGGATAATCTACTCGCTACAGTACCTACAATTTTCTCTCATCTTCTTTTTTTCATTTCATATAACTGTTATCATTTTTTTGTCTATAAATTTTGCAAGTATTTACCTACTTAAAATTTTCTTAGATTAAGGACCTGCCCGAAACGCTGCGCGTGCTAGTGGCTTTACAAGACTGTAATTACCATATTATGTATCCTCACATTCCCAATGTACCTTCTTGTATATGCATAAATAAATAAATAAATAAATATAAATAAATAAATATGGTCAACTATCACACACAGGATGTGTATGGAGTCCACTACCGTCTGCATGATGGGTCTGGGGTCTACTGCTGCCCACAGGATGGATATGGGGTCTACTACTGCCCATAGGATGGGTTTGGGGGTTCACTATCATCTACAGGATGGGTATGGGGTCTACTACTGCCCACAGGATGGGTTTCGGGTTCAATATCATCTTCAGGATGAGTATGGGGTCCACTACTGCCCACTGGATGGGTATATGTTCTACTTTCGCTCAAAGGATGTGTGTGGCGTCCACTATACCGCCCACAGGATGGGTATGGGGTCCACAATTACCACCAGGATGAAATTAAATTGTGTCTACTACCCCCCCACAGGAGGGGTATGGCCTCCATTGCCGCCCACAGCATGAGTATAGGGGTCCAGTTCCGTCCACGGAATGGGTATATGGTTAACTACCGCCGACAGGTTGGGTATATCGTCGACTACCGCCCACAGGATGGGTATGGGGTTAACTATTGGCATTGGCATTAACTGTTGGCATTCTTTCTAAGATCCGATATTATGTACCCCGCCCTGCCCTGGTGACTCTCTATTACTCCCTCATCTATCCATATCTCAACTATTACTCCCTCATCTATCCATATCTCAACTATGGTATTTGTGCTTGGGGTTCTACTACCCAAAATCATTTACGTCCTCTAATTACTCAACACAAAGCTGCTATTAGGACAATATCCAACTCTGGCCCCAGACATCACTCGGTACCCCTACTCAAATCTCTGAATATGTTAGATATTAAGTCACTGCACATTCTCTCATGTGTATTATACATATATAAAACGCTGAACTGTAGTGCCAATCCTGACCTCAAAAGCTTCATTGAAGGTTGTAACAGAACCCATGAGCACCACACCAGAAACAAATACAGTTTTGATATTCCAAGAGTACGACTTAATCAAACTAGAAATGCTTTACAAATCAAGGGACCCAGAATGTGGAATGACCTTCCTAACCATGTTAAAGACTGTACCTCTCACAACCAGTTTAAGATAAAAACTAAGCACTACCTAATAAATTCCCTGTATATATATATATGGCCACTCCCCCTCCTCGTCTAATATATCGATCTGTGTGAAATAGTTTAAATCTATTTATTTGATATTCAGCTAAGAGTTCTCTATTTTCTACATTCATCCACGTTTCGGTAAGTGCAATAATATCTATTTTTTCTGTGCAGACAAGAGCATTTAATTCGTTAATTTTATTTCTTAGACTTCTACTGTTAGTGTAATATACCCTAAGTGAATTGTTATTTTGAGGCCCTTTTCTTTCCCTGATCATTTTGCCAATTCCTTTCTCCCACGAACACATACTTTTATTACCTCCTTCCTCCAAATCAATTCCCATACCACTGTCTACTAACAGTTTAAACCCAAACAAACACCTCTAACCACTGGTTCCAACGAGTTCGCAACAGCAACAATCCCAGCCCTCGATAGATGCACCCCATCGCGAGCATACATTTCATTTCTTCCATAGAAGTGTTCCCAGTTGTCTATGAAAGATATTGCATTTGATTTGCAATATCTTTCCAGCCGGCAATTGACACCAAGTGCCCTCGACAACCATTCATTTCCAACGCTCTTTCTTGGAAGAATGCCACATATGATCGGGATACCTCCCTTGCTCCTAACTAATTCAATGGCTGTCCTGAATCTCTGTATTAGTTCCTCACTCCTAACTTGTCCAACATCATTACCCCCTGCACTAATACAAATAATGGGTTTGTTCCCATTTCCCGCCATAATATCATTCATATTTCCAACAATATCACCAATTCCAGCTCCCGGATAGCAAACCCTTAATCTGTTCCCCCTATCTCTGGCACAAAACGTTCTGTCTAAATACCTCACCTGGGAATCTCCCACAACCAAAGTTCGCTTCGGTACCTCCTTAACTTTCTGAGCAGCCTGAGGGGCTTGCGCTTCGCCGCTCCTTGCTGATTTATTCCAGCATAGTTGAGGCAGTTGATAGTGGTAAGGTTTGCGATGTTGTGTACCTTGACTTTAGCAAAGCTTTTGATACAGTGCCACATGAAAGACTGATTAAAAAATAGAGGCTCATGGTATTGGGGGTGCTATATTAAGTTTTATTAGGGCATGGCTATTCCAATGGAAAGAGAGAATTATTATAAATGGGGTTAAGTCAAAGTGGGACAGTGTTGTTAGTGGAGTGCCTCAAGGCGCTGTCCTGGGACCTCTGTTGTTTATAATATATATATAAATGATTTAGATTCAGGTTTGAGTAGCAACATTTGCAAATTTGCCGATGATACAAAAATCGGTAGGGAAATTAACATGGAAGAAGACTCACTATCACTTCAAGTTGATCTAAATAGGGTTTTGAAATGGTCAAAAGATTGGCAGATGCAGTTTCATGCTGATAAATGTAAAGTTTTGAGGCTAGGAAATGATTTACAAGATACGAGCTAGATGGTGTTGAGATTGCGAAGTCAGATTGCGAAAGGGATCTGGGAGTTATGATTAGAAAGAATTTAAAACCAAAAGATCAATGCATGAATGTTCATAATAAGGCAAATAGGACACTGGGATTTATTAATCGAAGCGTTAGTAACAAGACACCTGGAGTTGTTCTACAGCTATATCTTGCTCTGGTTAGGCCCCATTTAGATTATGCAGTTCAGTTTTGGTCGCTGTACTATAGAATGGATATAAATTCACTTGAACGTATCCAGCGTAGGATGACTAAGTTAATTCCCCAAATTAGAAATCTTTTATATGAAGAAAGATTAACAAAGCTTAAACTGCATTCACTGGAAAGGCAAAGAGTTAGGGGTGACATGATAGAGGTTTACAAGTGGATGAATGGACATAACAAAGGGGATATTTATAAGGTATTAAAAGTATCAACACAAGACAGGCGATGAGTCACAATAACGTGGCTAAAGTATGTTGACCAGACCACACTAGAAGGTGACGACGTTTCGGTCCGTCCTGGACCATTCTCAAGTCGATTGTGATGATGAATGTTTGTTGTTGTTTAAGATTCGCTACTCAGAACAATAAGTTCCAGTAGCACGGGCCATGGTGAGCCCGTAAGTGGAGGCTCTTTGGAGTCATTATCTGTATCAGTGGCTGATACTTGAGATCTGGCGATGGATGGGGGTCTTCATGGTGGTTTTCAGCCTGGTTGACTGGCTATACCAGTTATGGAGCTGGTGGAGTTAGTGTAGACCTCTGGGTTTTCCGTTTTTTCTTTGCCTGCGACTTTGGCTGAGCAGTGCTGTCGTTGGAGTTTGGTGACGTGGCCTCCATGAGGAAGTCTTGAACCGTGTAGGTGTCGTATTTGTGATGCGGTGGTGGAGCTCCTATTATGATTTCCTCGTCTGAGGAGTCCGTAACCTCCGTAGTGGGCGTTTTTGTCTTTCGCCTCGCAGCCTTAGGTAGGTTTAGGTGTTGTTGATTTGTGGTTGTAACTATTTCAGGAGCGTTGGTGGTGCTGTTATCGTTTGTATACAGCACGTCTGCTAGCGCGGCTGCTGAGATAGTGATGGTAGGAGTGTTGGGAGCTGGAGAAGGAATTACCTCTGTTTGTGTCGCCCGGGTCATGGGCGGTTCTGGAGCCGGTGTTGAAGTTGACCACTTGGTCGTCCTGGTGGTAGTCTCCGGAGTGGTAGAGGAGGCAGTGAGATTTACGCTAGTGGCTATGATGAGGACCAGGCCATTGTCTATGTATAATGCGTTTAGTTCACTGACAAAGCGCTGGTTGTCTGGTCCTGCAAGCCTTTCCGCAAGTCTAATTAGACCAGGGATAATGCCTGCACGTGATGCAGGGGGCTGTGAAGGAGCCTGTGGGACCTTGGGTCTCCAATGAGAAGGCTGTGTCGCCTGCTGGGAGGAGCCACATGTTGATAAGACTGGAAAGTCTTCTGATCGATTAGTGAGAGCTAAGGTGGTGGGTTGAACGCATGGGGCTCTGGTAGAGGAGGTAGAAGGGTTGGTGTTCTTGGCTTCAACCTGGGCCATGATGCTTTCCTGTCTGCGGGGGCAGCGGTAGGAAATTGCGGGGTGATTACCATCACAGAGCAAGCAGTGATGGACTGTTGCCTTGCATATGGAGTAGTGATGGTCCAGTGCGCACAGGCTGCACTTCTGGACAGGGTGCTGACACTTGTTGGTCGGGTGGGAGAGCTCGTAGCACTTAAAGCACTGCTGGATCTCATGGTATCGTTCCTTTTTTATATGGTGGGGTGGTATTTTTAAGCCGAAGCAGTAGAATCCTTGTGTGGCAGCCTGGGTGGCCGCAGCTATGGTGGTGAACGTAATCTTCATTGATGTTTTGTCGGTGTTGCAGAACTCTAGTTTGAATACAGCCAGGTTTGGATTTTCGTCCTCGATATTGTCCTTGATATGATGTTGAGGTCGGTCAGCGATCCATTGGCTGGTCCTGCTGATAAAAACAGTTCTTCCGGCCAGGAACTGACGTGGGAAGTGAGGATGTAGGTAGTGCTCTTTACAAAGAATGGCATCGTCAGTCAGGAATTTTTCTAGCTCCTCTTCACATGAAAAGTAGAGCACGATATCTTCACCTTCCTGACTAATGTCAGCGGGTTCGAGGCCAGTAACGTCCTTCAGGATCTTTAAAATATTGCTTCTCCTGATAGCATGACCGTCAAGTGGAGTAGCTCTGACCTTAAGACGTTTGGGTCGCATTGTGACCACACTGCTCCTTGTGGTGTCAGACTGGACCACTGCCGGACTGGACCACTGTGGTTTAAGTGTGCACTGTGGTGTGATGAGGAAGTAGAGACAGACAATAAATAGGCAAGAGAGAGCTGAGGAGCAAGGTAAGGTGTAGTAGAGGGGATAGTAGTAATAATAAGAACTGCAGAGGGACTATTGGCCCTTACGAGGCAGCTCCTTTTATAACCACCGAAAGAGAAGGAGATAGTAATAGGAATAAGAAGAGGATAGCAAGGGAGCGTAGGAGAAGACAATGAACAGAAAAAGGGGAGAAGAGAGAAAGAAAAGGAAAGAGAAAGAAAGATAAATGGAAGGGGTAAGCTTATGTTAGGTCACGTTTGTTAGAAAGATTAGAGCATTTGGGTATATACTGTGAAAGGGAAGAGTGAACAGCATCAAAGCCAGGACTGAAGTTCATGTTGGGTACATTGTGTATTAGAGCCTATTCAACAAGACGGCGTCTGTGTAGAGTAGAGGCAGGAAAGATTATTTTGGAGGAAGACCAATCAATGGGATGATTAGAATCCCTCACATGGCAGAAGAGAGCATTGTTAGTTTCTGCAGACTTAACACTTCTCTTGTGTTCTTTAAGTCTGTCATTCAGTGTACGGCCAGTTTCGCCAAAGTATTGGAGAGGACAAGACGAACAGGAAATAGAGTAGACATCAGCAGCATTAGAAGCAGAAGGAGCAGTGTGAACTAGATTGCTACGAAGTGTGTTAGTTTGTCGAAAGGCGAGTTTAATGTCAAGAGGACGAAAGGTATTGGTAAAAGTTTTGAGTTCATATATGAAGGGAAGGCATAGTACAGTGCTACTAGTGTTGGAAGCAGGTTTAGGATGAAAGAAATTTCGTTTAGCTTTGTTGCTGTATATGAGTGTATATGAGGACATGTATATGAGTGGGATTGGGTGGTATAAATGGGAGCTACCTCGTGTGGGCCGGTGAATCTTCTGCGGTTGCCTGTTGTTGTTGCTGTTGTTTCAGATTTAACTACTCAGGACGAAGTGTTCATGTAGCACGGGCTATGGTGAGCCCGTAATTGAGTTTGGTTATACATGATAACCTTTTTCCTGTGATATTTGGGTCTAAGTTTAAAATGGAGGAGAGGACTTCTCCTTTTTCCCTGCTTATTTATCGCTTCTGTTTTATTGCACTGGTTTTAATCTTGTTTTATTAACATTATCTTGGTGGCGGATGTAGATGCAGAATGCTCACTAATGAGTCCCATTCCTCAACAGCTTTTCTAATCATTGTAGTCGCGGTGGAATGTGCATCCAATGCAGCTGGTGTCGTTGGATTAATGTTGAGTTTGATGCGCAGGGCTTCAGTAGCTTCACATTCCAGTAAGTAGTGCAATAGTGGCGCCTCTGCTTCAGTTTCACAGATGTGACACTCTTTAACTATTGGGTTCATTACCTCCCAGCAGCACTTGTAACCAAGTCTGAGTCTGTGTATGGCTACTGCAATGTCTCTGGATATCTTTTTGCCAGGCTTGAAAGAGGAGTAACCAGTGGCTTGTTCGTACCATATCGCAGTGGATCTTCCTTCCGTTACTTTGGCTCTGTGGCGAATTTTGATAGTTGAGAATATTTTCTTCTTGATTTGCTCCTTTATCTGTGAGAAACCTGGAGGTATTTGAACCTGTACAACAGGTAGAGCAGTGGCAGTTTTTGCTAGTGAGTCTGCCTTTTCATTTCCATCTATGCCAATGTGACTTGGTATCCAATTTAGGGTGATTGACAGCTAGCCGTAGATTATGGGCTTCTTTTCCTATATGTTGAATTTCTGTGAGGAGTTGTATATTATCTCTGTGCTGGCTGGATAACAATTCCTGGAGCGAAGATTTAGAGTCTGTATGAATGATGACATCATGTAAATTATTCTCAATTGTATAGTTTATTGCCTCCTTCAGGGCATATAATTCTGTTCTGCGGTTGCCTTTGTTTTATGTTCTTATGTTAAAACGTTCTGTCTAAGCACCTCACCTGGGAATCTCCCACAACCAAAATTTTCTTAGGTGCCTTCTTAACGTTCTGAGCCCTTTGAGGGGCCTGTGCTTCGTTGCTCTTCGTTGATTTCCCTTTCGAGTGAACTGCAGGCTCACCACAGCACTCGTCTTCCAACACGGCAAATGAATTTGAAGTCTTTAGGGCGTCTGTAGGCGGCCTTGTCAAGGTCTTCTTAAGACCCCTGTCCTTAACGACTTTCCACGACGAGGTCTTGTTAATATTGGTCTCCTCCTTCGTTTCTTCTCGAGGTTTCAGCTGTCGTACCTCCTCCCGTAGGGAATCCATCTCTGCTCTCAGAGTTCCAACTAGATTCATCAATTCCTTCACTAATCCTTCCATTATTGTTACTACATTGTTACTATTGTTACTATTATTGTTAATGTTACTACTAACGGAGCTCCAGCTAACACAACCTCTGACTGTGACTGCGTCTGACTGACTGGATATTCAGCTAAAAGTTCTCTATTTTCTACATTCATCCACGTTTTGGTAAGGGCAATAATATCTATTTTTCTGCGCAGGCAAGAGTATTTAAATCGTTTATTTTATTTCTTAGACTTCAACTGTTAGTGTAATATACCCTAACTGTATTGTTATTTTGAGGCCCTTCTCTTTCTCTGATCATTTGGCCAGTTCGTTTCCCCCACAAACACATACTTTTATTTAAAAGAGAAGAAAAGGGTAGCACACGATACAGTGCAAGTGTGAAGCACAAGGTAGAAAGCTATGAGGATGAAATTAGGTATTTTTTGGTGTTACTTTTGATTAAGCGGTTAGTTGGAGTTTTTAATTCGTTAGGGAGTTCCATTTTAGGTTCCCTTTATTTGCATAGAGAGGTTTACAAATATTTAATTTGACTCTGGGGATATCAAAGAGGTATTTATTTCTGGTGTGGTGATCATTCTATTACATCTGTCAGGGGAGAGTTTCAAATCAGGGTTTGTGTGATGGACCTCGGCGCCATCCATGATCCAAGTTCCGAGTTAAACCGTTGACCCCTCCCATTAATACCAGTTCCCCATCTTCTAGTCTGCTGTTCTGGGAGGTGACCAGGTACTGGTGACTGACGGAAGTGAAGCAGTGAGTGTGAAGTACACGTGTCGACCTTGGCACGCCTCTGTGGGAGTGTACTAGCCAGAGGGCTAGTGTAGTGCTGTAAGTCTGCACTGTGGGAGTGTACTAGCTAGAGGGCTAGTGTAGTGCTGTAAGTCTGCACTGTGGGAGTGTACTAGCTAGAGGGCTAGTGGAGTGCTGTAAGTCTGCACTGTGGGAGTGTACTAGCCAGAGGGCTAGTGGAGTGCTGTAAGTCTGCACTGTGGGAGTGTACTAGCTAGAGGGCTAGTGGAGTGCTGTAAGTCTGCACTGTGGGAGTGTACTAGCCACAGGGCTAGTGGAGCGTTGTAAGTCTGCACTGTGGGAGTGTACTAGCCAGAGGACTAGTGGAGCGCTGTAAGTCTGCACTGTGGGAGTGTACTAGCCAGAGGGCTAGTGGAGCGCTGAGAAACTCACCGTTTGGGTGTACTAGCCAGAGGGTTGGCAGAGTGCTGGAAGACTTCATTGTTTGAGCGTGCTAGTGAGTGGGCTAGTGGGGCGCTTGAAGACGTCACCATTACTGCAGCTAGCGTGAGGGCTAATTGTTGTTGTTTTAGATTCAGCTACTCTGAACAAGAAGTTCCAGTAGTAAGGGCTATGGTGAGCCCGTAATTGATAAGGGGCTAGTGTTGCCCGGAATATCTCGTCAGAAGGACTTGCATAGTGTCCGTCATCATTGAAGCTAGCAAGCATGAGGGCTAATAATGCTCTGGATGACCTCGTCAGAGGGTTGTAAAAAGTAGTATTAGTAGATAATAATAAGTAATATTTTTAAGTGTAATTTTATTTCTTACCTTAAACATTACACTACATTTCCACCAATGATTAGTGATCTCTGAACTTGAGAAAGATCGTAGAGTTTAAAAGAACCCGGTTACGGAAGGGTTCGTAACATTAATGGTATCCCCAACGGGATCCTTTCCACTTGTGCAGAGTGACTATTGGTCTTGGTGGATGTAGTGATTTGATTAAGGTAATTTGCGGGTAGATATTTAAGATAATTGTTGTTGATTTTTTGTAATCATTATTTTTCGAGATGACAACAGCTAAACCGGCTATCGGACAGATTAACGAGGTTCAATCGATCGTGAGGTTTACGAGACTCGTGAGGACTGACGAGGTTCGATATGTTACAGATTAAACTAAGGGAACTGGAAATATATCGGGAATGGAGTTGAAACGGTTGGAAAAAAAGAAGAGAGAAGAAAAGGACGAAAAAGAGAAGAAAATGAGAGAAGAAAGAGGAGAAAGAGAAGAGAGGAAAATGGAAATGAAACTTTTGGAAATAGAAGAAAAGGAGAGAGAAAGACAAGAAAAGGGTATAGAGAGGTAACATGAGCTGGAAGTGTTATAGCTAGGTGGTGCTCGTGATAGTAGTAATGACAGTAGTTTTGATCCAGTTCTCAACATTAAGATGGTGCCTAATGAAAGAGTAGTATCTAATTTTTTTTACTGCATTTGAAAAGGTAGCCATATCTTTTGACAGGCCTCAAGAAAATTAGGCAAATATGAATCAGTCTGTGTTGACCGGGAAAGTCCAAACTGCCTACTCAAAGTTATCAGTGAGTGATTCAAGTGATTACGATGCTGTAAAAAGGGTGGTTTTGCATGCGCATCAGTACCAGAGGCGTACAGACAAAATTTTTATAAATCTTAAGAAAGGGGGGCAGAATACACATATAAAGAATTTGCTTGAATAAAGGAACGATTATTTTTTTGAAATTGTGAGTCTAGGAAAATAGACAGCAATGAACAGCTGGAACAATTTATTCTGCTAAAAGAATTTAAAGATTACTTATCAGAAGATTTAAAGACCTATTTAGAAGAACAACAAATAGAAACTTCGGCCAATTCCAATGTTTAAGCGAAAATGTGATCTCATGTTAGTGACAGAAAACGGGAGTCAGTAAAGGTTAACGTTAATATTGTTAAAGTTACGACACAGCTAAAGTTGACTTTAACTGTGTCGCAACAGAGGGAGAAACACTTAACTGTGACTTTAAAGTTTTGCAGGGGGTAATGATGTTGGACGAGTTAGGAGTGAGGAACTGATAAAGAAATTTAACAAAGCCTATAGAATTAGTTAGGAGCAAGGGAGGAATCCCGATCATATGTGGCATTCTTCCAAGAAAGAGCGTTGGGAATGAATGGTTGTCGAGGGCACTTGGTATCAATTGCCGGCTGGAAAGATATTGCAAATCAAATGCAATATCTTTCATAGACAACTGGGAACACTTCTATGGGAGAAATGAAATGTATGCTCGTGATGGGGTGCATCTATCGAGGGCTGGGGTTGTTGCTGTTGCGAACTCGTTGGAACCAGTGGTTAGAGGCCTTTGTTTGGATTTAAACTGTTAGTAGATAGTGGTATGGGAATTGATAGGGAGGAAGGAGGTAATAAAAGTATGTGTTTGTTGGAGAAACAAATTGGCAAAATGATCAGGGAAAGAGAAGGGCCTCAAAATAACAATTCACTTGGGGTATATTACACTAACACTAGAAGTCTAAGAAACAAAATAAACGAGTTAAATGCTCTTGTCTGTACAGAAAAAATAGATATTATTCCACTTACCGAAACGTGGATGAATGTAGAAAATAGAGAACTATTAGCTAAATATCAAATAAATGGATTTAAACTATTTCACACAGATATATTAGACGAGGAGGGGGAGTAGCTGTATATGTTAGGGACAATTTGAAATGTAGTCTCAAAGAGGGAATCAAAACTGAGCCACACACAGAAACTATTTGCCTATTAGAAACTATTTAGAAACACACAAAAACCTGCCCGAAACGCTTTGCGTAATAGTGGCTTTAGGCATTGTATGTACTAGCTCTATCTATAAAGCCAACAAACTTTGTAAAAATCTCTTTATGTATGTACCTTGCCTAAATAAAAATTATTATTATTATTATTATTATTATTATTTGGATAGAATTAAACGAAAAAGCAAAAAATATTATAATAGGAGTTATATATAGGCTACCAAATTTAGACAGAATGGAAGCAAAGCATCTATGGGATGAAATATCTAGAGCATCTAGATCTAACAGTATTTATGTCATGGGTGACTTTAATTTTAGTGGAATAAACTGGGTGAACAAAACAGGGAATAATGAAGCAGAAGATTTTCTAGAATTACTTGACAATTGCTTTCTTACGCAACACATTAAGGAACCAACGCGGGGAAATAATATTTTAGATTTAGTGTTAACTAACAAGGAAACACAAATTAATGACATCGAAATAGGGAGTGAGCTAGGGAACAGTGATCACAAAGAAATCAGATTTAGCATAGAATGGAATAGACCTGTAGGAGAAAATTCTGTTAAAGTACCTGTTTTTCGAAAAGCTGATTTCAATAGCCTTAGAAATTTTTTGGGTCAAATAGATTGGAATGTCTTGGGGATGGTGTGTGGGCTAGACGTGAACCCAGCGACAGGTGACGTAAAAGGGGTTTTCGATGTGGATTCAAAATATAACCTATTTAAAAATATTCTAAGCAAAGGCCAGGAACGTAGTATACCATATAAATTGAATAGATCGAATACTAATGATCCAAAGTGGATAACAAAGGATCTGAAGAACCTTATAGGTAAAAAGAGAGCGTGGTACAAAAGGATTAAGAATAGGGAAGTTAGTTTAGAACAGGAATTCGTACAACTGGTTAGAAATGTTAAAATAGAGATAAGGAAAGCAAAAAGAAACTACGAAGTTCGCATAGCAGGGCAAGCGAAGACAATTCCTAAAGGGTTTTTTCAGTTATATCGAACTAAGTCTAAGGAAAGGATAGGTCCATTAAAAACTGAGACAGGTCAAATAACGGTTAATGACGAGGAGATGAGTAGTATTTTTAATAAATATTTTATATCTGTATTTACTAAAGAGGAACTTAACAATATGCCTTCAGCCGAACAAATATATGTGGGTGGGGACGAGGACAGGTTGACTAATTTAGCAGTTACCAGGGAGGATGTAATTAAACAAATAGTAAAACTAAAACCAAACAAATCCCCAGGGCCGGATGAAGTGTTTGCCAGGGTGCTTAAAGAATGCAAAGAGGAGCTTTTCGAGCAACTGTCTACCATATTTAATAAATCAATGGAGTTAGGTAGAGTGCCAGAGTCATGGAAGGTAGCTAATGTGGTACCAATTTTTAAGAAAGGAGATAGATCACTTGTGTCCAACTATCGGCCAATTAGCCTAACGTCTATTGTGGGAAAGTTGCTTGAATCGATAATTGCAAATACAATTCATCTTCATCTTGAAAAACATAAATTAATAAATGAGTCGCAACATGGTTTTTCAAATGGCCGTTCATGTTTAACAAATTTGCTATCTTTTTATTCCAGCATAGTTGAGGCAGTTGATAGTGGTAAGGATTGTGATGTTGTGTACCTTGACTTTAGCAAAGCTTTTGATACAGTGCCACATGAAAGACTGATTAAAAAAATAGAGGCTCATGGTATTGGGGGTGCTATATTAACTTGGATTAGGGCATGGCTATACCAAAGGAAACAGAGAGTTAGTATAAATGGGGTTAAGTCAGAGTGGGATAATGTTGTTAGTGGAGTGCCTCAAGGCTCTGTCCTGGGACCTCTGTTGTTTATAATATATATAAATGATTTAGATTCAGGTTTGAATAGCAACATCTGCAAATTTGCAGATGATAAAAAAATCGGTAGGGAAATTAACACGGAAGAAGACTCACTATCACTTCAAGTTGATCTAAATAGGGGTTTGAATGGTCAAAAGATTGGCAGATGCAGTTTCATGCTGATAAATGTAAAGTTCTGAGGCTAGGTAATGATGATAGAGTTACAAGATACGAGCTAGATGGTGTTGAGATTGCGAAGTCGGATTGCGAAAAGGATCTGGGAGTTATGATTAGTAAGAATTTAAAACAAAAGGATCAATGCATGAATGTTCATAATAAGGCAAATAGGACACTGGGATTTATTAATCAAAGCGTTAGTAACAAGACACCTGGTGTGGATCTTCAGCTATATCTTGCTCTGGTTAGGCCCCATTTAGATTATGCACTTCAGTTTTGGTCGCTGTACTTTATTTTGTACTCACAAACCCAATGTACCTTCTTGTATATAAATAAATAAATAAATGTGTTTAACAACTTCTTCTGCTCTGTTGAATCTAAGTTGAAATCTTAATGGGTTTGTAACTGTGCACTGTGTTAGATAATGTTCCAGTGGTCTGTCGGGCATTTCTTCACAGTGCTGACATTTCCTCTCATCTTCCCGAACCCGTAAGCCTATATCCCATGCCAACCCGTTCTTGCACTTTCTTACAGTCAATATTGACTTATTAAATACGTGCATTTGTGACATACTAGTTTACCTTGAAAAGCTTCATAGAAAATACCGACCTTACCTAACCTTCTTAGTATGTTAAGATAAACATCTTATTGCTTCGTAATTACAATTATTACTTAACCTATACCTATAATAGGTTAAGTAATAATAATAGGTTAAGTAATAATTATTACTTAACCTATACCTATAATAGGTTAAGTAATAATTGTAATTACGAAGCAATAAGATGCTTATCTTAACATACTAAGAAGGTTAGGTAAGGTCGGTGTTTTCTATGAAGCTTTTCAAGGTAAACTCATATGTTAAGTATGTCACATATGCACATATTTAATAAGTCAATATTGACTATACGAAAGTGCGTGAACGGGTTGCCCATGCACATGGGAATCCAAGCATGATGTGATGTAAGTGTACTTCTGTTGTTCTACTGCTCCCTTTCATCAAACTAAGTGGTTCATAGTTGGTTGAATTCTTGTACCAACCCGCAGATCCTGATGTTGTAACTGCTGTGTTGTGGTCACTGTACATCTTTTGCATTGCTCTATTTCTAATTTCTTTCTTAATCTGCGAGAGACTCCGTGTTATGTAAATGTCTACATTTCTTCTCTTAGTTGCAAGTTTTGCAGCTTCGTCTGCAATGTCATTTCCTATTATTCCCGCATGACTTGGCACCTAGTTGATAAGTACCCGACGGCCATGACGTTTGAGTGTTTACATTAATGATATGACATTTTATCATTCACAACTGTCGACCTATTCAGAGAGATGGTGGTACTGCTCTTTACTACCACCATGAACTGACTTGCTTAAAAGTAATTAAAACTAGAGACTCCTGTGGAGAGTATATCTTTGCCTGTTTCAGAGTCAAGGGTAGCGAGGCTGTCCTGACTGTGGGAGCAGTATACAGAATTCCTAACACTGATGTGACTGAATTCAACTCTAACCTTAGAAATCTAATACTTGATAACAGAAAACAAAAACCATCTAATTATCTCTGGAGTCTTTAATATTGACCTCGGCGAGCCTGATAACCCTCCTGCTGCTAGTTTCCTTAACTGTATGAATTCCTGCTTCCCCATACTCTTAATCACTAGACCTACTAGAATTACTGATAGTACAGCCTCGGCTCTTGACCACATCTGGACTAACATAACCTCTCCGCTTACTTCAGGGAAAATTATTGATAGAACCACTGATCATTACCCCACATTTCTCCTAACCAACACTAATAAACCACCTCTAGAAACAAGGAAGTTAAGCTATAAGCTGCACAATGAAACTTCTATAAGCAATTTTATTGCTACTGCTGCTGCTAATATCAACTGGGAGACTGAATTAGGTAACATAGGGAACATCATTTCAGCGTTTCTGCCCGAAACGCTTTGCGTAATAGTGGCTTTAGGCATTGTATGTACTAGCTCTATCTATAAAGCCAACAAACTTTGTAAAATCTCTTTATGTATGTACCTTTACCTAAATAAAAATTATTATTATTATTATCAACGTAGCTGTGCAAACATTTCTTTAGAAAATTCTCAGCCTCTATAACGCCCAATGACCTATGTCAACGAAACTAATCACAACTGAAAGGTTAAACAATCCATGACTAACAAATGGGATGCTTACATCTATTAATAAAAAACATGACCTTGAGAAGAAGTATTGGTTAGGAGTTGTCTCCAAAGAAATTTCAAACATTTACTCATCAATGGTGTCAAAAATAATTAGGAGAGTCAAAATAAATACTACGAAAACAAATTTACTCTAATTAAGGGTAATTTTCAACATTAAGAAAACATGGAGCACTATCTCCCAAATATTGGGATCAAAAAAAGATTTTAAATAAAAAATTCAATAACGATGGTGGCCTTTCAGCCTCTGATATTGCTAGTGAATTCAATAGGTTCTTCTCATCCATTGGGTCATCCCTTGCTAATGATATTCCATCCTGTCATACTAATGTTACTGACTACCTTACAGGTAACTATTCAGAGTCTCTGTACCTAACTCCCGCTAATTCCAATGATGTCAATGACATAATCCTTTCTCTTAAAACAAAGTCTAGTGTCCTTGCTGAAATACCAACTCTAATTTACAAAAAAAGCCTCCTTATTTTTAGCTCCTGCCATTGCATTGCTCTACAACAAGTCACTTGAACTCCAAACCTTTCCAGATACTCTAAAAAAAAAAAAAAAACGAGAGTAACCCCTGTCCACAAATGTGGTGATCTCACTGATGTCAACAACTTCAGACCTATATCAATTCTGCCAAACTTGTCAAAAATATTTGAAAAACTAATCTACAAGCAGCTTCACTCTTATCTAGCCAAACTCAATATACTTAGCTCTTGCCAATATGGCTTCAGACCCTAAAAAAGCACTAACGATGCACTGATTTGCATGATTAACTTGATACATGCAGATCTTGATAAAAATGAGTTCCCTGTTGGGTTATTTGTGGACCTACGTAAGGCTTTTGACACCGTCAACCACCAAGATCTTATTATTCTTAGAAGTCATTATTATTATTATTATTATAAATCATCAGTATGGAGTCAGAGGTCAATTCCTCCAATACTTTCAGTCGTACCTTACTGACAGGCTCCAATATGTTTCTGTGAGTAATTCTATTTCTCCCACCCTTTCCATCAACATTGGTGTTCCTCAGGGCAGCATACTTGTCCCTCTTCTCCTTCTCATCTACATTAATGACCTTCCAAATGCCTCTCAACACCTCAAACCAATCTTATATATTTATTTATTTATATACAAGAAGGTACATTGGGTTTGTGAGAATACATAGCATAGTACAGTAATTGCACTCTTGTAAAGCCACTAGTATGCGCAGCGTTTCGGGCAGGTCCTTAATCTAATAGATAATTTTAAGTAGGTAAATTCTATCAGAATTAATAAAATGATAACAAATACATTGCAAGAAAAAAATGAGATGAGAGAGATTAGTAAGTATATTAAAGCACATTGGTATATTAAAGCTCTGATTGGTTACATTGACAGCTTGATTGGTAATTTAAACAAGATTAATAGACACCATACAGCAGATTGACAGTACATATAAGAAGACAGCAATGATCGCAATGATAAAGATGTTCAGATTGGGTACATAAAGATTGGGAGATTGGGTAGCAATAGATACAGTGCAGTTTTAAAGCAAAAGGTAAAAAACTATGAAGATGAAATTAGGTACTTTTTAGTATTGTTTTTGAATGACGCAAAAGTTGGACAGCTTTTCAATTCAATAGGGAGTGAGTTCCATAGACTGGGTCCCTTTATTTGCATCTTATTTTCTTATTTGCATCTTATTTGCTGATGATATAACCTTCATTTTCTCCAGTCCTGACCCACTTGCCCTAAATGTCACAGTGAATGCTGAACTTAATAAAGTCCATCTTCGGCTAACTGTTAATAAACTCACCCATAATATTGTAGAGGTGACCCACGTGTTACAACAATAGTACAGTAATTCACCTGGAACTGTCGTCGTAGGGAGAGGAAGGGCTGGTAGGGTAGGTGGAGCAAGTCTAGGCTCCTCAGGAAGGGTAGGACAGAGGGAATCAATGCCTCTTAGGGGTCCTATGGGCACATATCCTAAGTGCCAGTGGTGCCGGGCAGGCGTCGTCCGCGTTGGGTCACATGCAGTTCAAATCTGGCCCACTCGGCCTGCGCGGGCTGCCGCGCGGGTAGGCCGTGCGCCGTCGTCGTCCACCAATCAGGGCACAGCCCTGCCTATACTGTAAAATGTCTCCTTGCCGGGCACTTTGAATGTGGTTCCCTCTACACTCCTCCCGTCCCTATAGAACAACGGGTATGTTGGAGGGAAAACGTTTCACTATATACAACATGTCTTTTTTGTAAAAAAGTCTATTTTCATGAATGGGTCCTATTACAATTATTACCCGTATTATCTTTGCACTGTACACGAACATTACGATTATTACCCGTATTACCTTTGCACTATACACGAACTGTTTCAACATTGCATACACTACACTATTCCCCTTCCTTTTTTCTTTTTTTTCTTTTTTTTCTCTGCTCTTATGGCTCACACCGAGGACATGCATACTCTGGTTTTGACCGTACACTCGCCAGAGTCACTCCCACGCAGACCCCATGGAACCACTCCGCGCACATATCGCATTGCACCATAAACTTTCCATCGTATGGTTGCCGACACACACAGTAAAGGTCCTTATATGGCCCTCCCACTGGGTCCTGAACCTGTGACATATGATGTTTAAACTTCTCAATCCAGCCCGGGCATGTACGGTCCTTGCACTTCTTTAGTTTATCATGATTTGCTGTGATGTTGTCATTCTGGAGCTTGACCCTAAATAAGCAAGATGAGAACTTGTGGATGATGACGCCTGGGCCCTTCCACTGCGGTGATAGCTTCCGGCACTGCCCCTTCACCTGTGCCGTGTCTAGCAGGTAAACCAGGTCCCCTTTCTCATAGACCTGTAGCCGTGCCCGTAGGTCATAATCTCTCTTCATTCGTTCCTGGTTCGTGGATAGAGACTTCCGTGCCAGTCCATGCGCCTTCTCAATTTCCTTCTGCAAATTTGCTAGGTAAGGTACTGCATCTGATTGAAGTTGCACCTCCCGGGGGTACATTAAATCTATTGGCTGGTTGGTTTCCCAACCGAGCATTAACTTGTTGGGCGTGAACCCCGTCTGTCGGTTCACACTAGACCTGATGGCCCCTGCTATGTGTTGAATATAGGTGTCCCAGCTGTCATGTTGGGAACTGGCATAACACCGCAATGCATCCATGATGGTTCTGTTATACCTTTCCACCTGCCCATTCGCCGACGGCCTGTAGGCGGTAGTACGGGCCTTGTGGATGTGCATCAATTCGCAGAGCTTCGTAAACAAGTCACTTTCAAAATTCCTGCCCTGATCGGTGAAGATTTCAAACGGATACCCGAACCTGGTGAAGAACCCATCGAGTGCTGCTCGGGCGGTGTTCTCTGCCGTCTGGGACGGTAGTGGCACACACTCAATCCATTTAGTGAACTGATCTACCATTACCAGGAGATATTCGTTGCCTTTCGGAGTCTTAGGCAATGGTCCCAGAATGTCCAAGTGTACCCTTTCCATTGGTGCACCCGCCTGGTACTTAAGCAGCTCATGCCTGCTGGTCTTGGATGCTTTTTTGTTCATACTACAGTGGTGGCATGATGCCACGTAATTTGCGACATCCGTTGATAGCCCGTACCAGAAGTACCTTGCTTTGACCCGCTCCATTGTGCGATTCCGGCCCTGGTGGCCCATATCAGGTATATCATGGCACAGATTCAGTACCTCCTGCCTCAGGCTGCTGGGTACATACAAAAGCTTCTGGGCGGCTCCCCCCTGATCTACTTTGTGCCACCACCAAAGCCCATTTTCCATGAGAAGTGCTTCTTTGTTTAACCAGTAGTATTTTGTTGCAGGGCTGGCCCCGAACAGGTCCCCTTCTGTTGGCTGACGGCCTCCCACCCATTCTCTTACCATTCTCATGTCCGGGTCTCTCTCCGTCCGCTCCTGTAACTCGAGTAAATGCAACCCTAGCCTGTCCGCCGTTGTTCTGGTGATGATCCTAATGTCTACTACTTCTGGGGCCACTGCGTCTTCTTCCTTATAAAGCGTCTCGGCAGGCTTTCTTCGGCCCTCTTCACCAGGGTCCCATGGGAAGACCGCCAAGTTGGAATCCTCCGACCACCAGTCTTGAATAGGGGCTATAGTGCTCACGCGTCTAATCGTCCCCCGGATCTGAACGTTACATGCACATCTGAACGACCCCGTAGCCAGTGGGACGACGTCATCTACCGTCTCCTGGAAGGTCGCCCAGTTCTGATGTGCCCTGCGACAGTATGGGCATCCTCCACACGGCAGGTCCTGCACTGGCACGTCCTGGCGAAAGTGGGTACATGCCTGTTGAGTGCCTCCCTCCCTGGATAAAGAGTCTGCATTGTTGTGTTTTTTACCTGCTCTATGCTGGATTTTTAGATCAAATTGGCTCAGCTCCTCCAGCCAACGTGCTAGTTGGCCCTGGGGGTTCTTAAACCTAACCAGCCAGACCAGGCTGCCATGGTCAGTGCGTATGGTAAAAGGCCGCCCCAAGATATAGTGCCGGAACAGCCTGGTAAACCTGACTACTGCCAATAGCTCTTTCCTCGTGGTGCAATACCTTCTCTGTTCTGGGGTCAATGCGAAACTGGCATAAGCAATTACCTTTTCTTTCTTCTCTTGAACCTGTAGCAGCTCCGCTCCTATCGCCCAGTCGGAGGCATCGGTGTCCAGGATGAAGGGGTCATGTCCATTAGGTAATCCCAGCACCGGAGCTGTAGTTAAGGCCATTTTGATAGCTGCAAAAGCCTCCTGATGCTTGTCTCCCCATTCGAATCTGTTTCCGCCGGCCAGTGCGTATAGGGGTGCGGCTAACTCTGCAAATCCCTTTATGAAGGTCCGATGGTAGTTGGCCAGTCCCAGAAATCTTTCCACGTCTTTGGATGATCCCGGCTTCTGCCATTTCACCACTGTGTCTATCGCCTCTTTTCCCAGTTCTAGTCCTGCCCTGCTGACCATCCTGCCTAAGAACTCAACCCGTTTCTTAAAGAGGGCGCATTTTTGTGGTTTCAGGCGTAAACCATAGGTTCTGAATCTCGCAAATACCTGTGCTAGGTTGGAGAGGTGGCTTTGGAATGAATCGCCCAGCACCAGGATGTCATCCAAGAATGCTAGCACAGTTTCCCAATTTAGCTCCCGCAACACCAAGTTCATAACCCTGGCGTAGGTAGCCGGAGCATTACAAAGACCAAAGGCCATTTTCTTAAATTCAAACAGTCCGTATTTCGTTATGAATGCCGTCTTCTTCCGATCTTCTTCTGCTATGTTGATCTGATAATATGCCGAGTTGGCATCTAGCTTGCTAAACCATTCGTTTCCCGCCAAGGTGTCCAGGCACTCATCGACTAGAGGGAGTGGGTACACGTCCTTTATGGTGCGAGAGTTCAACCCTCGATAGTCTACACACCACCGAACTGACGCATCCCTTTTCCTTACCAGAACTGGTGCCGATGCCCACTCAGATACTGACGGTTGGATGATGCCCGCATCGAGCATGCGCTGAAGGTGTCCTTTCTCCTCCTGTGCGAAGCATGCGGGTGTTCGTCGTATTTTTTGCTTCACAGGTCTTGCATTACCCGTGTCGATGCGGTGAGATACCTCCTTGAATGATCCCAGGTCAAATTCTCTTGCGGCAAAGATGTCCTGGAAGTTCCATAACAGGTGGGTCAGTTGGCTTGCCTGCTCTGCTGACAGCGTTTCCTCGACGTCCTGTACCATGGTCATCATATGGGGAGGTAATTTGACTTGAGTTTCACTTCGTACCCTCCCCACTGCCCTTGCTGCTACCGCTGGGCCCGGCCCCGGTAAAATTTCCCATACTGCCTCTGCATTGGCCACATGCATCCGCCTCTTTAATGTGATATTCTGCCCTGTTACGTTGAGTACACATACCTTCAGGAATTCTCCCTCCTGATGGAGTGTGCGAACCACTGGCACCTGCCCATCCTCCAGGGGCTCCACTATACACTGGGGCATACTTTTGTCCATTTCACATTTGACCCTGGCCACTGAATGTGGTGGGATAACAGTGTATTGGGACACTGCTACCTTAGCGATGCACGGAGCTAGGTTAGGGTCAGGCTCCTCTTTCGTCTCTAGCTTCATAGGAATCACCTGTCCCTGTAATATCATTTGAGACTTGTCTAGGGCTATACTAACACCGTATCTTTTCATGAAATCGAGCCCTAGCAACATGTCGTCTGCAATAGGCGCCACATACACTCCCACAGTGTATTCCCGTCCCGCAACCAGCAAGGAGATGGAGCCCACCAGTGTTCCCGTAAGGTGCATTTGTTTCCCCGCCGTGCTTAAGGTTATGTGTTGTATCACCTGGGGTGGTGGGTTCAACCGTTGATGGATCTCCTGGGAGATAATGGTGACCTCGGCCGCTGTATCTACAATCGCCTTGACCTCCACGTCCCCGATCTGGACTGGGATCCAAAACATAGAGCCGGATCTGAGCTGTCTGATGGTTATGTGATCTCTTCCCCCGTCCTGCTCTTCCGTGCCCGACGTCCCTTGGCCCGCCCCTATCGTGCTCTCCCTTTCTAGGCCTGTTGTACATTGGGTCGGAGTTAGGCCGACTGGACCGACCCATCCGTGTTTAAAGACTCTTTCTCGTCCTCAAATGAAACGCGCAGCTTGTTGCCCAGGGGGTCCCTGAGCCGGCGGCTTCCCTCCCCATCACTTCCCGGTTCCAGACAGTCCCGAGCCACGTGACCCTCTTTCCTACGTCTGAAACACTGCAGCGATCGCCTGGGAGATGGGGAACGACGAATATGCGGCGATATGATGGCCATTGTGAGACGCCTCAAACTCTCACACACCTGATCCAATTTCCCGCTGAGTTCTGAGACACCTGCTACCAAGACGTCCAGTTTCGCCTCCGTGTCCATGGAAGATGAAGGACCCGAGCCTGCACTCGACGGGTGGTGAGTACCGGTTCCACGGCCTGCGGGACTGGTAGCCGGCGAGGCACCTGGTGTCGAGCGCCGAGAAGCGTCCTTACTCCTGGGTGGTTGCTCATACCGGGAGTACCTGCCCACTGCATTCACTCTTACTGCTGGCCCCTGGGACCCGCGGCGGTGGGAGTCGTGCCTGCTTGAACTTGCGGAGCCGTGGATTGCTACGGCATTGTGCTGGAAGGTTTGGGCCCGGTCGATGGCCTCTTCCATTGACGAATTCCTTGCATTGGCAATGTATTCTGCCAGAGTCTTGTCCTGTAATCCCTGGCCGAATCTCATTACTGCGATTTGTTCCACTTCCCATCGTGGCACATGTTTGTAGGCCCGATGAGCCAAGTGGTGGGCCCTATCTGCCCAATCAGCAATATCTTCTTCTGGTTCCTGCTGGGCCTGGTTAAACTTCATCATAGCTACATCCAGAACTTCCCTATCGCCAAATCGCTTGATCATCTTATGCATCATGCGAATATAATCGATCGACGGTTCTTTGTCCAGTAAGCGATTGTAAAAATCACTTGCCTTACCCTTGAGGCACCATCCTAACTGTGTCAATGACGTAGGCCCGCTCCAGTCCTTTTCCGAGGCATAAGACGTGAAGCGGCGGTAGAAGGTGGCCCAATCTGACTTCCCGTCATAGTCCAACGCCCGAGGTGGTGTGCGGAAGGTCTCTTTCTGTTGGCGATAACCTGTCCGCCTGCTGCGGGATAGAGAGGCATCCGAATCGGAAGTCAGAGAGCTGTGTGACGAGTGTCGAGCTGTCCGTCTCCTTGATCGAGCCGATCGATGGTGGGAGGGGCTCCCCTGCCGAGTACCTTGCTGGCCACTAGCCCTGGAGTAAGCTGGTGACTGAGGTCGACGTCCACGTTGGCTGCTGCTGGCGGCACCCCTAGAGGAGTGGCGGGTTCCCGTTTCGCTGGACGAGGACGATGAACGACTTCCTGCCCCCTGACCTAAGGGCCCGGGGCCCTGTTGGGACGGGTCCACCTCAAACGATATAGCAGCCATCAAATCGGGTGTGGCCCGAAGGCGGTTGATATCATAAATGTTGTCCCCCGTGATCACGTGGCGACGCCGAAACTTGATAATGCGAGCGGCCAAGGTATCTCCTACACCCGGTAGCAGCAGCAGCTCAGCAGCCGAAGCAGAGTTTATCTTGATTAGAGCCATTGTGCTGGTGTCGAAAGTTAAAGCTCCGATATATCGTGCCACACCTGGTAATAAGCCTTAGATCTGGGGCCAGGCACCTCACATGTATACCACCCCAAACGGAAAAACAAAACAAAAAAAAAACACAGACACCAATAGCCACACTTAAGGTTCCAATGTTCAGAGATAGAGATAAATGTTCCACAAGTAAAAATAAGCACTGCACAGTCAATAATGTAAATGATGGGGCCAGGTGGGTTTCAAGCAACATAAAACACTGCACACTTAATTGGTACCTAAATCACTTGAGGCTTAGACAAAAACTGGGCACTTACTGCACTTGCAAAACTGGAAAATCTGATATGGCAGGCACTTTGAGGAACTTTGACAAGCAATGTGCCTGATTTTCATAAACACTGGGCTGAGGGTTCCCAAAAACACTTTTTTCAGGTGAACATGTGGAACTGTGTGCAGGGCGGATCACCATCCACCTTAAATCTGGTATGAACACAAACTCACTGGCTCACTTAATGTATCTCTTCAGATTGAGCCGTTACTTCTGTAGAAAGCCTAGAACAGGTTACGTCTAGCTAACAGTAGAAATGAGAAAGTAACAGACCTGTAGCAAGCACCCTGCAGAGCTGGGACCAGCGTCGCTGTAGTAAACACACTGGAGACGGATGCGCTCGGGAACGACAGCCTGAAATCCTCCGCGAGCGGATTCGTAAACAATACAGGTTGGGTATGCTCATGAACGGTGGCCCGTATTCCGTGTGAATTGTGGTACTCGTCTCCCCGTCTTCAAAGAACTTGGGGACCGCGGGAATCGGTGCTTGGGGGACAAGACAATAAAATGCAACAAATCCGGAGAAATAATCCGTATAAAACACTGATAACTGGAACTTATGGAGAATCTTGGGGGATTGCACGAGATGTGGAATAAAACATATGCACAAAAAAAACAGGGGTTGAAATATCTTGGGCACCGCTATTGAACAACAAACCGAAGAACATCTATGGTGCAACCAAAGCCAGTAATTCGAGACTGGAACCGTTGAACACTATCTAAGACGTCTTGACTGAAGTCGGCAGAACGATGATGCAGATATCTTGGCGAGGTCCTCTTGATCACCGCGTGGGAACGTTTACTCACTGCGCCAATGTAGAGGTGACCCACGTGTTACAACAATAGTACAGTAATTCACCTGGAACTGTCGTCGTAGGGAGAGGAAGGGCTGGTAGGGTAGGTGGAGCAAGTCTAGGCTCCTCAGGAAGGGTAGGACAGAGGGAATCAATGCCTCTTAGGGGTCCTATGGGCACATATCCTAAGTGCCAGTGGTGCCGGGCAGGCGTCGTCCGCGTTGGGTCACATGCAGTTCAAATCTGGCCCACTCGGCCTGCGCGGGCTGCCGCGCGGGTAGGCCGTGCGCCGTCGTCGTCCACCAATCAGGGCACAGCCCTGCCTATACTGTAAAATGTCTCCTTGGCGGGCACTTTGAATGTGGTTCCCTCTACAATATTAACAAAACTTTCTATACTTTATTTGGTAATAAATCCTCAAATCAAATTAATCTAAGAATAAACAATATCCAGATCAGTAACAAAGTAGATGGCAAATTCCTTTGTATTCTCATCGATAACAAGCTGAATTTCCAGGGACACATTCTAAATATAGCAAAAAAAAAAAAAAATAAGGTTTTAAAACTGTCAGCCTTCTTTCTAAGATCAGATATTATGTACCTTGTCCTGCCCTGGTGATGCTCTATTACTCTCTCATCTATCCTTATCTATATTATGGTATTTGTGCTTGGGGTTCTGTAATTGAGGGTGAGGCATGAGCTTCCAAATAATTATATATTTCACTGAAATAATCATATATAAATTGTCTACCCGATCATAGTTATTTAAAATACACCTAACATTTTAAAGGCAATATATAATTAAAATATATTTATGAATAGTTTCTTACTATCTTTAAGAGTTTAACAAATTTTACATAAAAGTCTCTTTATTGTTTGAAAAAATTTAAAAGTTTATGAATAGCTCAGCCTATACTATGTTATTACGCCATTGCTCCTCGATGAGCTCTAATTAAATTAATTATTTTAGATTAATTAATTAGACTCTAAAAGTGCTCTGCAGTCCTTAAATAACCCATCACAATGTACGTCGGAAGTAGCTTGTAATATTAAATGGAATGTAATTTTTGCCAATGATAATAACTCATGTATAAAATTTGTGTGGATCCCATCCCATGTTGGAGTTGGAAAACATGACTTTGTAGATCAATTGGCCAATGAGGCTTGCAGGAAAGAAAACATTGATTATGACTTTGGACTATCTAATGATGTTATTATAAACATACAAATTAAAGACACTACGCGTACTAGTGGCTGTACAAGAATGTAACAACTCTTGTATATATCTCAAAAAAAAAAAAAAAATTAATTCAGATTTAGAAGAACTAAGAAATGCCCAGAGACCTAGAAGCTGCAGTATTAAAAGTTATGACAAGTTTTGTAGTAATAGGTATTTGTATGGTCAGCACAGTAACAGAACCAGGCAATGTGATGTAGTCATTGCGCGAATTCGCCTTGGCTATAGACACATCTGGCAGGTTAGTGAGGCTGAGCCACTACCAGAATACTCTGATTGTAAACTCTGTGATAAACCTTTAATGCATTCACTAGAACACTATATTGATGAATGTGAAGCCGTAAAGGACTTTAGACCTCCTAGCCTCTTGTACCACCAACTGTGTAACTATTTTATTGATTCAGGTGTTCTAGATGACATCCTATCAATTTATCCAAAATTTGCTTGTCCATTTTAAAGAATGAAGAACAATTTTTATTTTTATTAATATTACTTCTGAGCTGCATCACTAATGAACCCATCCCTGCCCTTGTGTGGCAGTGCACAGTAGAAAATTGTTTTCGCATATCCATACATTATGGATATGCGAAAACATATCCATATATGTGCTTCAGCCTACAGTTTAGACCTATTGTCTTATGTATGACCCTTTGTCCTGTGTGACAGTGAATACCAGCATTATTTTTACTTTAATAAGACTATCAAACTCCTCAGATTAGGCAAAATTGTAATTAATTTTGTCAATAAAGATGTTAATAATAATAATCTAATTAAATTTTGACAGTCTGCTTTAGTAGTAGACTTCATCCACAGGTACGTTGGTAAACAGTGATTCTACGTCCAACGAGGCTCTTATCCCTGTGGGCCGTGTTCCCTGCAGTAAGTCAACAAATTCCTTTGGAGACTTCAGGCTGAAGGCGCAAGGGACATAAGGAGTCAGCAAGCCGTTGAGTCGCTTCGCCAGTCTGTACGTGGGTGTGGGTATCTGGGTGATGATTGGCCGAAGTGGGTTTCCAGGCTTATGTGTCTTGACATTTCCATACGCGTATCCAGGTTTATATTCCCCAATAATCTTTGGCAGGTGGAGTCCGGATTTCTTGGCGTTCACAGTTTCGATCAATTTGTTGACCTTTGCTTTCAATTCGGCTGTAGTGTCCTTCGTTACCCTTTGGAATTTAGTTTGAAACAATTGGGATGATAGCGGACAGAGTGTATCGTGATCCGGCCTGTACTCCTCTTGATATACCAGAAAACATTCTAAGGAAACTTGTACTAAAGAGGCACCCTTCTTGAGCCCGGATGGGCACATGTATAAGCAAGTAGATGGGGTCGCCATGGGTTCTCCCCTAGGTGTCCTGTTTGCGAACTTCTACATGGGTACCATCGAACAAAAGGTCTTACTCGACATGAACTTGAAACCGGCCATATACTGCAGGTATGTTGACGACATTTTTACACAGGTATCTGATGTCAGACATCTGCAGGAGCTGAAGGAGGCATTTGAGCATAATTCTGTGTTGCGTTTCACTTACGAGATGGAGAAGGATGGGGAAGCTGCCCTTTCTAGATGTAACAGTCATGGAAAGGAGCGGAGGTTTCCACACTGCAGTCTACACTAAGGAAACAAACATAGGAATGTGCCTGAATGCCAACAGTGACTGCCCAGACAGGTACAAGAGGAGTGTCGTTAACGCTTATGTCGACCGTGCTCTCAGCCACAGCTCAAGATGGAAGCAAGTCGATGAAGAACTCTGTAGGGTAAGGCAGGTCCTAGTCAACAACGGCTTCTCCAATGGTTTCGTTGAAGACATCATAAGAAGGAAGGTGAAACGCCACGCAACCTCTGAAAAGACAACTAACACAACACCTGTACCCCCTATTAGACTACTTTACAGGAACTTCTTTTCTACAGCTCATAAAACGGAGGAAAGGGTCCTGAAAGATTTTGTCAATAGAAACGTTATCCCTACAGACAAAAATCAGAAGATACAATTGACGATTTACTATAAAACCAAGAAAACGGCCAACCTACTCATGAGAAACTCTCCAGACACAAAGCAGAACGCTTTAAAAAAGACCAATGTCGTCTATGCCTTCAAATGCCCACTTGGGGACTGTAAGCCTCAAAGAATTCAGAACATAGGCAAAACAACAACATCTCTTTCCAGGCGATTAACGATGCATTAGCAACAGGGCTCCATTAAGGAACATATAATTTCTTCCCACAACCAGACCATCACCAGAGAAGTCTTAACAGAAAACACGGAAATCATCGATAGATACAGCGATAGCAGGCGGCTTGATATCTGCGAGGCACTACACATTAAGAAGTCGACACCAGCAATCAACAGCCAATTAATGCACAACTATATTCTACCCACTTCAAGACTTCGCACCAATACAGAAGCATCAAGAAATATGGGCCAATAGGCCCTTTGCAGTTACTTCCATTCTTCCCTTTAACTTACAAAATATTATACCCATTATTTCGTGTTCTGTCTTGTGTTGAAAGTTTGTTTTCACCTCATCCAAAACTGTTGTAACATATCACCTCACCCAAATGCAGGTATAAAATCAAAGCTGTTTAAACTCTGTTTGCAAGTTATAGTTGTGTGTGTGTAAACTAAAGTCTTTGAAAATGTAATATGTTATTACGAAACGCGTTCAAGTGTCGCGTCAGACTAGAAATAAAAATGAATTTTGTAGAATTGATTTTTCAATTACCATCAACAGTGAAAAGAAATATAAGAAATATCGAGAAAATTCGTGTTAGAATTATTAATCTTACTTTTTCGGTCATATTTAATAATATATGTCTACAGGAAAAACTGCTACCAATATATATATATATATATATATATATATATATATATATATATATATATATATATATATATATATATATATATATATATATATATATATATATATATATATATATATGTGTGTGTGTGTGTGAGAAAGCTGCATGAACGCGCAAGCCATATATCACTAAGAACTCTTTGACCCGGCCAGGATTCGAACCCATGCCGTCCAGGATCACCACTAAACGTACACGTGGAGTGAGGTGAGATACACATTTGTCTCACTAATTCAATGTAAATATTTACTATTTTTTGCTATTATTATCTATGTGTGGTCCTGTATGTGGTTGCTGCATCGGATGGGCCAATAGGCCCTCTCCAGTGTACACGTATTGTACCTCACCTCACTCAACCATTCTCTCCTGCCTATTTATGTCCAGTACTCGACCTGTAAAACCACTCCTTCTGAAGATGTATTAATATACAAAAGTACTTAAGGAAATTCCTGTATCAATTTTCCTCCGTGGTCTGACACTATCACATTTTTAATCACGTGTGTATTTTCGTGATACACACACACACACACACCTAGATATATATATAAATATATATATGTATTATTACCATATACTCCTGGAAGGGGGGCAGACATTTGGTGTGGGACTACACGTGTGTATCCACCCTGGCTGACACCTATGTACAGTTCGGTGCTGATCAAGCAGGTGGGGCGGCCAACCACAGGGAAATAGCAAAATCAGTCAAATACAGGCGATTGGAAAGTCAATACATCTTAGTTCCCATAGCGTCTGAGACGCATGGCCCTTGTGGCAAGAGTGCCTTGGGATTTCTCGAGGAATTGGGCTCCAAGCTCATTGACGTCACCAGGGCCCCAAGAGCTGCCAGTTTTTTGTTTCGGCGCCTCAGTGTGGCGATCCAGAGGGGAAACGCCTGCTGCATTCTCGGTTCCCGTCCTGAAGCGGAGGAGCTTCAAGAGATCCATAACCTTTAAGCACTCTTTGTATCAACCAATGTATATCTTGTAACCTTTAACCATATAATAAAGCAAAAAAAAAAATTAAAGGAAGGGGGTGGTAGGAGAAAAGCACACAGAAACTGTATTGGAGGGAACCTAAACATTCCCTCTAATGCGTCATGTGTGGTTTCCTCCTAGGGTAAGGGTCCCCTTCTTCCAGCCAGAGGTGGTATTCCCTTCCCTATTTTATATATATAATATATATATATATATATATATATATATATATATATATATATATATATATATATATATATATATATATATATATATATGTATCAGGAAAATAAGGGAACAAGAAGTAAGCCCGGGTCTCTTCCTGAACCCTTCCAAGTGTGAAGTAGTCTCCTCCAACCCAGACATCGTAGCTAGAATAAGGTCTGCCTTCCCTGGAGCCCATGTCATTAGAGCCGAGAATAGCACCCTCCTTGGAGCCCCACTCGGGTCAAATGCCATTTAGATTTTCAATGCCATTTTCCTTGACAAGAAAATCACAGACCTTAGGAGAATGGAAGACAGAATAGGTGACATCGATGCCCACGATGCTTTATATCTCCTCACTAAATGCCTATCCCTTCCGAGGCTAACCTACTTTCTGAGGCGCACCCCATCTTACGACAGCCAAAAGCTTGAAGAGTATGACCTCTTACTGAAGACCATGCTAGAAAAAGTTGTTAACCTCTCCCTCAACGAATGCCAGTGGAAACAAGCCACTCTTCCTGGTAGGCTCGGTGGCTTGGTTGTCCGCACCGCCACCCAAATTGCTGTATAAGCCTTCCTGTCTTCCTCCTCAGCATCAGATGACCTGGTTAAGGAAATTCTACCTGACACCCTGAGTGATGTAGCGGGGATACAGGACCCCCGCTACACGGAATGCGACACGAAATGGGGTGCCAAGGCAGACCCAGCATACTCAGACCTGCCATACCCAGCACTCAAACCATACAATACCTCCCCAGTATCACTTCCAAAACTGGACAAATCATTGCAACAACAACACACCCTGAGTCAGGGTAGAGAGGAGGGAGAACTACCAAAACCTTCCAGAAGTTACACACAATATGGATAAACATTCATATTTGCAAACATTCAAGGTTTATAGTCAAAGTCAAGAAATAAAATTAAGTTCATAAATGATCTCCTATTAGAGTCAAACTCAATATTTGGGACATTCACGGAAACTCATGCAAAAGATTATATGGATGGTGAAATCTGGATTCCAAATTATAATTTATATAGATGTGATAGAAAAACTAGGTCAAATGGAGGAGTAGGTCTGTATATTAAAGAGGACCTGGTATGCACAGAGCTACTAAACTCAACCAATGAGATGGTAGAGGTACTTGGAATTAAGGTAGAGAAACTAAACCTGATTATTATTCTAATATATAAACAGCCAGATACAACGGTTGAGGAATTCACAGAGCAGATGCACAAAATAGAGAACATACTTGATAACCTAGCAAACCCAGCTCCAGATATTATCTTCCTTGGAGATTTCAATTTACCGAGTCTAAGATGGAGAATGGCAAACACAAATATCATAGCAAGGAATGACCCGGAAAATAACCAACCACAGGTCAGAGAACTTTTGAGATTCTGTGACAAATTCTCGCTCAATCAACAGATTACAGAACCAACTAGGAACGAAAACACACTAGACTTGTTATTCACAAACAGTGATGAACTAATCAGAGACATTACAATCTCAGATACTACATACTCAGACCATAAGCTCATTGAAGTGCGAACTAGCATAAATAACGGTAGTAGGTCTAAGAGACCCAACAAGCGAGAAGGAATATTCAATCAATTCAATTTCACCAATAAGAGGATCAACTGGGAAAAAATCAATGTAGACCTTGCAACCATTCAATGGGAGACGGTCTTAAGCGACAAAACTACCACACAGGGAAGCTCAACTGACATCTGAAGCTTACAAGGTCTGCTTGAAGCACGTGCCTGTGAGGAGGGGCAGAAAGAGGACCACTCAAGAAAGAGAACGCAGACGACTGTACAGGAGAAGGAAAAAAAATAACGGTAATGCTTCGGCAGACACAACTATCACAAGCAAGGAAAACAAGCCTAAGCAGGGAGATCGAAGAAATAGAACAAACGTTGAAGCGATCATATGAGTCTGAGGAAATGGAATAGGAACAGAAAGCTATACAAAAGATAAAGCAAAATACAAAATATTTTTTCACATAAGCAAAATCAAAATCCAAAACCTCGACCAGTATTGGACCGTTAATTACAAATGAAGGTACGTACACAGAGGACAACAAAGAGATTAGTGAAATTCTAAGAAGCCAGTATGAGGCTATGTTTAGCACACCAATAAACAACATGAAAGTTGATGACCCAGACAGCTTCTTTATGAATGACATTCAAGCTGCAGATAATATAACGGATATTACCACAAACTCGGAAGACTTTGAAAGAGAAATTGACAATATGCCCATGCACTCAGCTCCTGGGCCTGACTCGTGGAATTCAATATTAAAAAAGAAATGTAAAGTACCAGTAGCGCGAGCACTCAGCGTAATATGGAGAAAGAGCCTGGATACAGGGGAGATACCAGCAGCACTTAAATCTGCAGATATTGCTCCTTTGCACAAGGGGGGGGGGGGAGTAAAGCCTTGGCAAAAAATTATAGGCCAGTTGCATTAACATCACACATAATAAAAGTTTTTGAAAGAGTGATTAGGAATCAAATTTCTAGTTTTATGGAAAACAATGCGTTGCACAACCCAGGACAACATGAATTTAGAGCAAGAAGATCCTGTCTGTCACAGTTACTTAACCACTATGACAAAATCACAGAAGCTCTAGAAGAAAAGCAAAACGCAGATGTTGTATACACAGATTTTGTAAAGGCGTTCGACAAATGTGACCATGGGGTGATAGCACACAAGATGAGGTCAATGGGAATAACTGGAAAAGTAGGACGCTGCATACTCAATTTCCTGTCGAACAGAACACAAAGAGTAACAGGCAATCAAATAAAATCGAGTCCAAGCGAAGTTAAAAGCTCTGTACCTCAAGGTACAGTCCTTGCACCGCTACTGTTCCTTATTCTCATATCAGATATAGACAAAAATACACGTCACAGCTTCGTGTCATCCTTCGCAGATGACACAAAAATCAGCATGAAAATTACCTCTGCTGATGACATTGAAAAATTACAAGCAGATGTCAACAAAGTTTTCGATTGGGCAGCAGAAAATAACATGATGTTTAACAGTAATAAATTTCAGGTATTCAGGTACGGCAAAAATGAGGATCTGAAACATAATACAGGGTACAAAACACAATCGAATCTTCCCATAGTAGAAAAACAGCATGTCAAGGATTTGGGAATAATGATGTCCGACGATCTAACGTTTAGGGAGCATAACCAAGCAAATATTGCGTCAGCCAGAAAAATGATAGGATGGATTACGAAAACTTTCAAATCTAGGGATCCCATCACAATGGTTGTACTCTTCAAGTCACTTGTGTTGTCCCGTCTCGAGTACTGCTCAGTACTCACTTCCTCCTTCAGAGCAGGAGAAATTGCTGAAATAGAGGGAATACAGAGAACATATATGTCACGCATAGACGAGATAAAACACCTTAATTATTGGGATCGTCTCAAAGCTCTCCAAATGTACTCTCTAGAAAGGAGACGAGAGAGAGATACCAAATAATATACACATGAAAAATACTGGAGGGCCAGGTCCCAAATCTACACAGTATAATAACAACGTACTGGAATGAACGATATGGAAGAAAATGCAAGATTGAACCAGTGAAGAGCAGAGGTGCCATAGGTACAATCAGAGAACACTGTATAAACATCAGAGGTCCGCGGTTGTTCAACGTCCTCCCAGCGACTATAAGAAATATTGCCGGAACAACTGTGGACATCTTCAAGAGAAAACTGGACTGTTTTCTAAGAGAAATTCCGGATCAGCCGGGCGGTGGTGGGTATGCGGGCCTGCGGGCCGCTCCAAGCAACAGCTTGGTGGACCAAACTCTCCCAAGGCGAGCCTGGCCTCAGGCCGGGCTTGGGGAGTAGAAGAACTCCCAGAACCCCATCAACCAGGTATCAACCGAAAGCCAAGAAAGAAACCATCTGGGACAGCCCCATTGTAGACAGAAAAGCCACAGCTTTGCTGGAGGCAGCAACAACCCCCCAGTGATCGTGCACGCCTCACAGCTGAGCAGGCTCCCCATGCAGGGGACTTCCTTTTGGCCGTCCCTATGTCTGTGAATGTCTTGAACCACAGGAGCTCCGTATTGCAGTCGCTCACTGCCTTGCTGCCCCTATCCACACTGTTCACAGGTGTATTTGGGGCGAGGCAGATGCTGACGAATATGGATTGCATGGCCTGCACTGTGGAAAATCTGGTGGTTGGCACACTAGACACGACGAAGTCAATGACATCATTAAAAGAAGCGTTGCCTCTGCTCAGTGTCCAGCGGAGAGAGAACCCCGCAACCTACTGAACCTTGACTGTTAGCTTTGCCGGCCGACCAGACAGAATCACACTGCGCCCGTGGAAGGGTGGCAGACAGTTGGCGTGGAACTATACTTGCGTATCCACTGTGGCAATCACATACATCAACCTCTCTGCCGGCACAGCAGGAGCCGCGGCGACACACAGAGAAAGAGACAAGTCAGCCAAGTACAGGGAATTAGATCATTGGTACAACTTCGTTCCAATAGGGTCTGAGACCCTAGGCCCATGGGGAGAGAGTGCAACAAGGTTTCTTAAGGACATTTGTTCCAAGCTCATTGACACTACAAGAGCGGCAAGTATTCTCTTTCAGCGCCTCAGTGTCGTGATCCAGAGGGGGGAATGCCCGCTGCGTCCTCAGTTCCTGCCCGGCGTCGGAGGAGTTTGAGGAAATCTTCAGCCTCTAGGAAGCGAACTTTTTCTTGTGCCTTCTCAATGTTCATTTTTTGTAAAAAATCTGATATGTAACTATATAACCTTGCATAATAAAGTGTACACCATAAAAAAAGGGGGTGGTAGGAGAAGCGAACACTCATACATATTCAGAGTTAAGAGTTAAATGGCAAGTTTTCTCTGTTTCCTTCTTTGAGGCTGTGGAATAAATAAATAAATAAATAAATAAACAAATATATATATATATATATATATATATATATATATATATATATATATATATATATATATATATATATATATATATATATATATATATATATATATATATGAAAATGCGAACAAGCCTGAATGGTCCCCAGGACTATATGCGAATGAAAACTCACACCCCAGAAGTGACTCGAACCCATACTCCCAGTAGCAAGGCAACTGGTAACTACAGGGCGCCTTAATCCACTTGACCATCACGGCCGTCAAAAGGAAGTGATAGCCGAGGCTATTTGAGCCACTTCCCCGACGGCAACTCGGATGGTAATCTTGGGCATAGCATTTCACCAAATCACCTCATTCTTTGGGGCACACGTGAGGAACACAAATGCGAACAAGCCTGAATGGTCCCCAGGACTATATGCGAATGAAAACTCACACCCCAGAAGTGACTCGAACCCATACTCCCAGTAGCAAGGCAACTGGTAACTACAGGGCGCCTTAATCCACTTGACCATCACGGCCGTCAAAAGGAAGTGATAGCCGAGGCTATTTGAGCCACTTCCCCGACGGCAACTCGGATGGTAATCTTGGGCATAGCATTTCACCAAATCACCTCATTCTTTGGGGCACACGTGAGGAACACAAATGCGAACAAGCCTGAATGGTCCCCAGGACTATATGCGAATGAAAACTCACACCCCAGAAGTGACTCGAACCCATACTCCCAGTAGCAAGGCAACTGGTAACTACAGGGCGCCTTAATCCACTTGACCATCACGGCCGTCAAAAGGAAGTGATAGCCGAGGCTATTTGAGCCACTTCCCCGACGGCAACTCGGATGGTAATCTTGGGCATAGCATTTCACCAAATCACCTCATTCTTTGGGGCACACGTGAGGAACACAAATGCGAACAAGCCTGAATGGTCCCCAGGACTATATGCGAATGAATATATTAGTAGGTGAATTAGTAGGCGCATATATATATATATATATATATATATATATACATATATATAAGTATATTTTGGTAGCAGTCTTTCCTGTAGACATATATTATTAAATATGACCGAAAAAGTAAGATTAATAATTCTAACACGAATTTTCTCGATCTTTCGTACATTTCTTTTCACTGTTGGTGGTAATTCAAAAATCAATTCTCCAAAATTCATTTTTATTTCTAGTCTGACGCGACACTTGAGCGCGTTTCGTAAAACTTATTACATTTTCAAAGACTTTAGTTTACACATACACAACTGAATAGAACTTACACATCTCCGATTTGTTTATATCTACATTTGAGTGAGGTGGATGGGGTGAGGTGGTATTAATGGGTATTAATTTCATCAACACAAGACAGAACACGAAACAATGGATATTGAATGGAAGTGATTGTAGAAAGCCTATTGGTCCATATTTCTTGATGCTTCTATATTGGAGCGGAGTCTTGAGGTGGGTAGAATATAGTTGTGCATTAATTGGCTGTTGATTGCTGGTGTTGACTTTTTAATGTGTAGTGCCTCGCAAACGTCAAGCCGCCTGCTATCGCTGTATTTATCGATAATTTCTGTGTTGTTTACTAGGATTTCTCTGGCGATGGTTTGGTTGTGGGAAGAGATTATATGTTCCTTAATGGAGCCCTGTTGCTTATGCATCGTTAAACGCCTAGAAAGAGATGTTGTTGTCTTTCCTATATACTGGGTTTTTTGGAGCTTACAGTCCCCAAGAGGGCATTTGAAGGCATAGACGACATTGGTCTCTTTTAAAGCGTTCTGCTTTGTGTCTGGAGAGTTTCTCATGAGTAGGCTGGCCGTTTTTCTGGTTTTATAGTAAATCGTCAGTTGTATCCTCTGATTTTTGTCTGTAGGGATAACGTTTATATTAACAATATCTTTCAGGACCCTTTCCTCCGTTTTATGAGCTGTTGAAAAGAAGTTCCTGTAAAATAGTCTAATAAGGGGTATAGGTGTTGTGTTGGTTGTCTCTTCAGAGGTTGCATGGCGTTTCACTTTCCTTCTTATGATGTCTTCGACGAAACCATTGGAGAAGCCGTTGTTGACTAGGACCTGCCTTACCCTACAGAGTTCTTCGTCGACTTGCTTCCATTCTGAGCTGTGGCTGAGAGCACGGTCAACATAAGCGTTATCAACACTCCTCTTGTACCTGTCTGGGCAGTCGCTGTTGGCATTTAGGCACATTCCTATGTTCGTTTCCTTAGTGTAGACTGCAGTGTGGAAACCTCCGCTCTTTTCCATGACTGTTACATCTAGAAAGGGCAGCTTCCCATCCTTTTCCATCTCGTAAGTGAAACGCAGCACGGAACTCTGCTCAAACGCCTCCTTCAGCTCCTGCAGATGTCTGACATCAGGTACCTGTGTAAAAATGTCGTCAACATACCTGCAGTATATGGCCGGTTTCAAGTTCATGTCGACTAAGACTTTTTGCTCGATGGTACCCATGTAGAAGTTTGCAAACAGGACACCTAGGGGAGAACCCATGGCGACCCCATCTACTTGCTTATACATGTGCCCATCCGGGCTCAAGAAGGGTGCCTCTTTAGTACAAGCTTGGAGTAGTTTCCTTAGAATATTTTCTGGTATGTCAAGAGGAGTACAGGCTGGATCACGATACACTCTGTCGGCTATCATCCCGATTGTCTCGTCCACAGGTACGTTGGTGAACAGTGATTCTACGTCCAACGAGGCTCTTATCCCTGTGGCCCGTGTGCCCCACAGTAAGTCAACAAATTCCTTTGGAGACTTCAGGCTGAAGGCGCAAGGGACATAAGGAGTCAGCAGGCCGTTGAGTCGCTTCGCCAGTCTGTACGTGGGTGTGGGTATCTGGCTAATGATTGGCCGAAGTGGGTTTCCAGGCTTGTGTGTCTTGACATTTCCATACGCATATCCAGGTTTATATTCCCCACCTGGGAATATAAACCTGGAAACCCACTTCGGCCAATCATTAGCCAGATACCCACACCCACGTACAGACTGGCGAAGCGACTCAATGGCCTGCTGACTCCTTATGTCCCTTATATGTCCCTTATGTGATCACTGTGCATGGTTGATTTGTAATATAATTTTATTGGGGGTGTTGTGGTTTCTGTTCTAGGTTCTGAATTATACCAATGGTCCAAGTGTCTTCTTATAGCAGCGTTTATTTCCGCGTTGCTATATCCGTTGTTCACCAATACCTGAGTTACTCTTTCAAACTCTCTACTCACGTTGCTCCATTCAGAGCAGTGGGTAAGCGCTCGACGAATATAAGCATTGAGAACACTGGCTTTGTATCTTTGGGGGCACTCACTTCTACCGTTCAGGCATAATCCTATGTTGGTGGGCTTAGTATATACGTTGGTGCTTAAAGAGGTTCCTGTTTTTGTTATTAGTACATCCAGGAATGGCAGACTGTTATTTTCACTATTTTCATGTGTAAATCGGAGTACTGACTCTCTCTCTAGGTGTCTTTTTAGGTCAATTAGTTCATCTGAGTCTTTTACTATTACGAATATGTCATCTACATAACGGCAGTATACAGTTGGTTTTTGTCTGCTACTGAAGACCCTGTCTTCGATGGTTCCCATATAAAAATTAGCAAATAAAACTCCGAAGGGGGAGCCCATTGCTACTCCGTCTATTTGTAAATACATGTCTCCTTGTGGACTGATGAAAGGGGCTTCCTTTGTACATGCTTCGAGAAGACTTTTCAAGTGTGGCTCAGGTATGTCTAATTTGGGGGTGCTCTCGTCTCTGTATACTCTGTCCAGTATCATTCCTATCGTTGTGTCGACTGGGACGTTGGTAAATAGGGATTCAACGTCC